>NW_015168670.1:703901-725684 GCF_001447785.1 Gekko japonicus | reverse complement strand
AGACCTCCAGAGCCACTGCCAGTCACAATAGTCAATTCTAGATGAACCAGGGGTCTGATAGGGCATGAGGCAGCTGCATGGCTTCACTACTAATTTGTCCAAATTTTACCATGTAAAACCAACATTTTTAAGAGTTCAATTTCACCGCTAACTTGAATCTGGATCACCCATTTCTTGCTTCCGTTTCTGCTGCAGAGCTCATATGACACTAATTTCCCCAAACTTTTCATGGATTTTTTGTCTACGATTTGGACAAGGCCTAAAGAAAAATAGGAAAGCATGAAATACAACTTCCATTTCCCCGTGTGCCAGAAGCCCCGAGTATTGCTGCTAAGTATGTATACCAGATACATTGTCGATGTGCTTTGCCTTCTAATCTTGGTGAAATAATTCTTCATCTTCTGACCTGATGTAGTTATAGCTTACCAAGGAATATCAAGTGCTCATGACATACTGATGAAGGACTCCTACGTACCTTGAGCAATCAATTATCCCCTTCAGAGCAGACATGGGTGGGGGTGTCACAAGTCGCTGTGTCACCTCCCATGTTGTTTAATATCTATTTAAGGCCCTTTGATGATACTGCGTGCAATTGTGCAGTAGGTTGTCATTACTATAAGCCACTGGAGGCTGCTTTCTCTGTTCTGACCCAGTATCTGACCGTGGTGCTCAAGATAAGTCAGAAGTGATGCTCACTGGAAGGGCCACTGCTTTAGATAGAACTGATGGCAATGCAGCTTTCACTGTAAGACTCTGTCAAGAGCTTGACTCTTGCTGGATCCTGGCCTCCTACTGGAGAAAACTAAAAATGCTGTTTTGCAGCTTCATCTATGTTTTGCAGACAGCTGATCTGACCCATGCTTCTGTAATGGGACTGCCCTTGATCTAGAACAATCCACAAACTGCAAGTGGTACAAAAATTAGGCAGCCAGTTTGTTACTGAGGGGCTAGTGGATGGGGGCCCTGTAACTCCTATTCTGAGGTTCCTTTACTGGCTGCCAGATCCAATTCAAGGTGCTGGTACTCCCCTTTAAAGCACTTCATGACTTCTGACCAATGTTCCCTTCCCTCTAAGCTGAGTTAGTGTGAGCTAGCTCACAGTTTTTTAGCCTGCAGTTCACACCTTTTTGCCTTAACTCAGGAAGAATGGCTCCAGAGCAAACTAATTTATGTAGTGGCCAAATCACTTGCTCACAACTTTAATGCCAGTAGCTCACAAAGTAGGATTTTTGCTCACAAGACTCCACAGCTTAGAGGGAACATTGCTTCTGACCCACAAACTTGAAGGATCATGTCTCCTTGCATGTTCTCATGCAGCAGCTTCATTCTTCATTCTTCCTAGCAAGCAAAGTGCCCCTCTTATGGTGTGTCTGGCAACAGTCGGGCCTTGAGCTTTTTCAGGGGCTGCCCATGCCTCTGGAACAGTCTCCCAGAAGGGTCAGGGGGCTCCTACCCTCCTGGCTCTCCAGCAAGGCAGTAAAGAGTGATCATGGAAAGCTTGAGGGGCAGCCTGATCCTGGGCAAAGGGGGAATACTCTGCCAGTGAGGGCATACATTGTTTCCAGATTGGTTTTTAAAGTTTTTTTATCTACCTGTTGTTAAATCACCTTGGGTTCTGAGATGCTCTGGAAGACAAGCCATAAACCTGTAGACTGTAGCAGTTATGGGAAAGCCACTGGATTGTTTGTTTGTTTATGCTTTGCTCTTGTCTCCATGGCGGGCACCAAGTGGCTTACATGATTCTCTCCTCCATTTTATCTTCACAGCAACCCACTGTGTGAGATAGGTTAGTCTAAGGACCTAAATAGTTTAGCATTTGCCCTATGAAGCCTAGACCCTCTAACGTTTGACAATTGTATGTGTATTTACACACACTAGTATGACCAAAAACCAGCCCAATAAATCTGTTGTGTTAACAGCAGTGAAGCAACATCTTGTGCTGTCACAGCAAATGTGACATCCTGTTTCTGTATTCATCACTTCTGAGCACTTTTTCTTTGGGCTACAGTACCTGGCAGGGGAAGGGTTAAACACTAACATATCCGCTGCAAAGCACTTTCCATGGAGAAAATGCTGTTGGGAAAACATGACCCTTGGCTGCTATGTGACATGTCCTTGGCCCTGAGCAGGAACTTGAGTCTAGGTTCCTTTTTCTAACCCAAACCAGGACTTTAGCTACTGCACTACTCTGTTCACATTTAACAGTACTGTTATATGCACTTCAGTTAACCAAAATCTCCTAGCTATTCAAAATTACAGAAGCATCTGACGCAAACTTTAATTTTACCTGGATAGTTGGGAATGCCAAATCTGGACCACTGTGTGACTCCAAGGTATTGTACTGGATGACATTTTCGTTCTGTAATGCACAAGCTGTGTAGTTTACATCTTACACAGCATGAGATGCCACAAATGGCGTCTAATAATTGGCTATTATAAAAGCCATACAAGCAGAACTGTGAAAAGACATAACTTGGCATAGCTTCAGTTTTTTCACCATATGCTTGTTCCTGGCTGATTCAATGTGTAGGGTTATAGCCAGTTATAACCACATATGGTTTGTACACACAGGAAAAGGTTTTTAACTACATTTTTTTCTTCTGGATAATGTTTATGTTTATGAATTTTATATTGCTAATAGTGATGCAGTGTTTTTTATTTGTAATGTTACATACTACTTGTCTGGGATGAATTACATGTAGTACTGACTGTTCTAATCACTGTATACATAATTTATGTGAATTGGGTTTTTTAAATTATCTTCATGAGTGTTGGATTAATAAAAGAGAGGCCTACCCTCCATTGTATTCTAGCATTCCTTGTTTATTCACCCAAACAATCCATACTTCATAATGGTTCTGCTGGTGTGGTGTGCTGACAGCCATGGTGGTATAGTGATTAGAATGTCAGACTAGGAGTTAGAAGACCCAGGTTCAAACCCTCCCTCGGCCAGGATGCTCATCTGGACCAGTCTCTCTCTCTCTCTCTTAAACTCACACACACAACATAACCCATCTCATAGGGTTGCTGTGAAAATAAAATGGAGAAGGGTAGTGCTGATCCCTGAGCTTCTTGGAGAATACAGAATAAAAATTTGACAGATCATTTCCAGGGTGGGAGTGCTCTACTTTCTGCTTCTCCATCCTCTGGTGCAACTTGAAACCTGATTTATGTCCTGCATGGCCCCAGTTTCAAATCACCACTGTGCAGTGCACACCATTTGACCTTTAACAGACCGATTTCCATCATGTCTGTCTGGCCCTGAGGTAGCAAGTCTGTGTTGTGCCACTTCAGACCACAAGTGTGTGCCAACATATAGAAGTGTGTGACATACCCTTCTTTCTGAAGGTTGATTTTCTATGGGCAGATAACTGCTATTATGGAGGAGCCCAGACACAGGCCTACCACCTCAGTGACAACTAGGTCACAGGGAGAACCAGGACATATATGCATATGTAAAAAGGAATGCATGAAGTCAGGAAGCAAATTTTTTTATTAAAATGCAAGTGTGAACTGTTTCTTACCCAAGTGGCCTACACATATATGTACCCTGACAATAAAAGCATTCCCTCCCTTTAACATGCATGTGCCCACAGAAATTAAAAGCAGGGTGGAAGAGCAGAGCATGATCTTCAGAGATCCAGGGCCAATGCAGAGTCACACACACATTCCCCCTTATATCCATGGTCTGAAGCCAGTTGCTGGGGTCCAGTATAGAGATGGGATCCAATAGCTGGAACAATATTGTGGGGTTCTTGAGGCTAACTTTGTACCCTAAAAGTGCAAAGTGAAAGATTATACTTCTTGAAATGGATTGGAGTCAGAAGGTTTAAACCTGTGCACTGGGAAAAATATCTCTCAAGGAGGAGGACATTGGAGACACAGTGTCTTCTTTGATAAGGTTGCCCAAGTGGAATAACAAACTAAGCTTATATTATTCCATCTGGCTAGATTGATGGCACTTAGCTCACTCACACACAGATTGAATTGGGGGGGAGCACTGTGAAGGAAATAGATGTATAAAAATTGGAAATCGATGAGTTGACATGTCATTCCTAAATCACAAACAGATCCTGTTAGTGTCTGTAGAATGTTGAATTTAATTCACTCTGGGTGGTGGGGGGGGGGGGGGGGGGTTGAGCTTGCTGGTATTTGTCCTTTCCCGAGGATATTGCCAGTGACATTGCTTCATTACTTTGAACCGGAGGAGGTGTTTTGCTGCACTGGGATTCCCTTCTGCCTTCAGATTAGAGAAATCCATTTCCTTCTACTGTTCCAAATTTGGGGCAAGATCAAATTAAGAAACAAAATAAACAAGATGCACAGCCCTTCAGGTTGGATTTGATTTAAATTTAAATCACTAGTCAGTAAGAATAGATTTAAATCATGGTTTTCTACATAAAGACTCATTTTTGCTGGTATAATCTTAATGTTTGCAACCAGAGGAAGGTTTCATTTTTTAGAATAACAACTTTTCAGATTAGTTTTACAGTTATATCAAAAATTACTGATTTGTTTATACTATTAGAAACACATCATAGATAGATAATTATGAAATTATTGTGAGGTGAACTATCTCCAGTTTAATAGGCTAATCATTCATATTTGGACAACTTTTCTGGTGTTCTTTATTGGAAAGAGAAAAATAATCATTACAACAACAATAATAATAATAATAATAATAATAATAATAATAATAATAATTTTATTTAACTAAAACAATAACATTATAGCATATGTATTCTTGTATTTGCTTAAACATCCATGTTTGGTTTTTTAATATAATTTTATTGATTTTATATTCTACTCAATTACAGGAACAGGGAGTGGGAAACAGTATGACTAAAAAAGGGAAGCTACAAAATTAAGGCAAGAATCATATTACAAGAAAAACATTCTTAAATAACGTTCTTACTTTAAATCAGTATTAAGGTATAAGTACAATACTGTATAAGGACCTGCGGTGGCTCAAGTAGTTAAGACACTGAACTGCAGGCTGGAAGGTCAGTAGTTCAGCAGTTCGAGACCCGAGTGCTGCGTGATGGAGTGAGCTCCCATCTCTGGTTCCAGCTCCTGCCAACCTAGCAGTTTGAAAGCAAGAAATTGCAAGTAAATAAATAGGTACCGCTTTGGTGGGAAGGTAACAGCGTTCCGTGTGCCTTGGCGTTTAGTCATGCCAGCCACATAACCACAGAAACGTCTTTGGACAGCCCTGGGTCTTCAGCTTGCAAACGGAGATGAGCACCGCAACCCTAGAGTTGGATTCAACTGGCTTTCGAGCAAGGGAAACCTTTACCTTACCTTACAATACTGTATATCTTATTTTCTTAACAAACTTGGCTTGAGCCATTACAGCTAATCTTTAGGTGTTTTCTAGTCCACATTGATTTTATAAACTTCCAAACTCATTTCTCACGTTTATTTTTCTTGTACTTCAGTTTACCTTGAAGTACTTTGGGAACAGCCTCTCCTTTTTCTGAATCTGAACTCTCAGAGGTGCTACCAGAGCTGCTTGAACTGTCCTCTGATTCGATGTCGCTTTTAGCTTCTTCTTGAGTGCTGTCGTCTTTCTTTCCTTCGTCTTTCATCAAACTTTGTTGTTGTTCCAAAACAGCTTTAACTTTCTGGGCAGAGTCAATCTTCATCCTCTTATCATTGTGGTTGAATGCCAGTCCTTTTGAAAATATCCATCTGAAAGGAATGGAGTTGTTATGTAGAAAGAAAGTTAATTCCTTATACTGATGTCTTGGCTTCCGTATCTCAAATGGAATGTCCTTTAAGATTCTCGCTCCATTGCCTTCAACTTTCAGGGTTTTCCCAGAGGTCGCTTTCAGAACTGTATCTCTGGTTGATCGTTTGGAGAATTTGACAGATATTTCACCAGGTAGCTTATTTTTCTTTATAAAGTCTGGATAAGTTAAATAAGCCAAGTCCGTGTCATTTTGTAATAAATCCTGTTTAAGCTCTGTCACCGGTGCTAATGCTTCACTTAATAATTTTTTAAAAGTTTACTCCTTTCTGTTCTGGGATACCCTGGAAGCGTAGGGCATACATTGATCTTTCCATTTGAAGCTGTAACAGTTGCTCTTTGTCAGAAATTGGCTCTTTCTCCACTGCCTCCAGCTTCTGTTTAATCAGTTCAGTTACCTTTATTGGCATTGACACTAGAGAAGATACACAAATAGATAAATAAATAAAACATAGGCGCATATACCAACTGGGGGGGAAGAAAACAACAACACCACCCCATTCTAAAATAATCTAAAATCCATATAAATAAGTCTCACTTTCACATCTCCCAAAGATAAGTTTTGTGTTACAACTGTAGTACGTGTAAAAAGAGCAGCCTGAAAGAACTTTGCCACTGAGTCAGTCATATTTTCAACATTGTTTAGTAGATATAGCAGTTTATGAGAATCAGGAAGCTCTGTGATGCCACTAAGTAATGGTGATAAAATGTTGTGCTGAATGTTGGCATAATAACAACATTCCAGTAACACGTGAGACTCTGTTTCAATAGACCCACTTGCACAGGGGCATAGTATGTTAACGAAAGGCAGCATGATAAAAAGTAGAGACATCACCCTGCCAACAAAAGTCCGCATGGTCAAAGCAATGGTATTCCCAGTAGTCATGTATGGCTGTGAGAGTTGGACTATAAGGAAGGCCGAGCGCCGAAGAATAGATTCTTTTGAACTATGGTGCTGGAGGAGACTCTTGAGAGTCCCTTGGACTGCAAGAAGAACAAATCAGTCAATCCTCAAAGAAATCAACCCTGACTGTTCCCTGGAAGGCCAGATAATGAAACTGAAGCTCAAATACTTTGGCCACCAAATGAGAAGGGAGCACTCACTGGAGAAGACCCTGATGCTGGGAAAGATTGAAGGTCAAAGAAGACGGGGGCGGCAAAGGATGAGATGGTTGGACAGTGTCATCGACGCAACGAACATGAAATTGAGCCAACTTCAGAGGACAGCGGAAGACAGGAGGGCCTGGCGGGAGCTGGTCCATGGGGTCGCGAAGAGTCGGACTCGACTGTGTGACTGAACAACAACAACAAGGATGACCCACAATGGGCAATATCCCATGACTTACGGGAGAACATGTCTTATTAGCTGTGTTATATAGTTCAAACAGCTCTGCCTCAAATAGTCTGTCCCTTATTGTTTTCATTGCCTCCAATTCTGAAAGTGGGAGCAAAGATTCGAAGGAGATATTCAGTGTTCTTAATTTATTTTCAATAATGACCAGTCAAGGGGAATAGTTAGTTTCAGTCAAGAGTTGGAAGCAGTAGCTAGAGGGATCAGATCTATAATGTAATCAAAGCCAAAACTTAAAGGTCGTAAGCCACACCCTTGTAGCCATAAGATTTTGGCCACATTCTAGGCATAAAGCTGCATATGGGATACATGATGGAATACCCAAGATCTTCCAAAGAAAGCCTGAATGCACCTGCTCAACTGCCTTATTTATTGATTCAATCCCGATAGGGGCTCCGTAAAGTAATTGAAGACCTATTTTCAGGTTAAAGATTTTAAGTGCGGCTGGAACATATTGGTTTCCTCTTTCAGAAAAATAAAAATGCAGAAGGGCATTAATATTTGTTTCAGCATTGTTAATTGTTACTCTACGTTGTTGGGTCCATGATGTAGTAGCTTGGAAATCTAAACCTAAGTACTTAAAATATTTTACTTGTTTGAGCTTGTGGTCACCCACCTTCCAAGTAAATTGCTTCCTAGATTTGGAGAAGACTAACACTTTTTATTTTCCATAGTTAGGTTCTAATTGGTTGATTTTACAGTACTCTTGATAACAGTTCAGCAAGTGGAGCAAACCCACACGGGAGAATGACAATAAGACTGCATCGTCTGCATAAAGCAAAACTGGGACGTTAGTGGAACCTGAGCTTATGGTCGCCCACCTTCCAAGTAAATTGCTTCCTAGATTTGGAGAAGACTAACACTTTTTATTTTCCATAGTTAGGTTCTAATTGGTTGATTTTACAGTACTCTTGGTAACAGTTCAGTAAGTGGAGCAAACCCACACGGGAAAATGACAATAAGACCGCATCGTCTGCATAAAGCAAAACTGGGATGTTAGTGGAACCCAGTTTGGGGCTATGGCCATTCAACTGGGCCAAAAAGGGGGCAAGGTCACTTAGGAAAAAGTTGGGGAGAAGGGGAGCAAGAACACAGCCCTGCTTGACTCCTTTGCTGGTAGAAATTTTTGGGGCTAATCCCTCTGAAACAGAGTATCTGGTTTGACACAAGGTGGAGGTATGTAGTAGGAAGGAAAAGGAGCCTCTTGTCTAGGGAAGTATTAGCCATCTTCTCCCAGAGGCGATTCCTGGGGATAGAGTCAAAGGCACTTTAAGATCCAGAAACGCCACAGATAATTTGGATCTTCTGCGCCCTGTATACTTATTAACTAAGTGGGAAAGAACCAAACAGTGGTCCAGAGTCGGTTTCCCCTGCCTAAAGCCAATTTGCTCTGGGCCAGTAAATTTCTGAATTGTTAGCCAATTATGAAATTTGTTTTGTAATAATTTAGCATACAATTTGCCAATAACAGAAAGGAGGCTGATAGGCCTAAAATTTGCAGGATTTGAGTGGTCACCTTTCTTAAAAACTGGAACTATAATTGCATTAGTCCATGCTGTAGGCATATGCCCTGTTAAGTTTACCATGGGGGGGGGGGAAGCAGCCAGGGGGGGTGCCCACCATTCAGGATCAGCTTTTAGGATTTCCGCAGGTATCACATCAGGACAAGGTGCTTTGCCTGATTTTAGTTGGTCAATAAGAGAAACAACTTCTTCAGGAGTTACAGGGGGCCATTTGGGCATATCATCCAAGACAAGGTTGGTAATATGGGAAGCACCTGGAACCTCCTCCTGAAATAAGTCAGGAAAATGTTGGTACCAAGTAAAAGGAAAAATGACAGAGGGGCTGGGAGTTCCTGGTCTCAGTGCTCTATTGTCTAATGCCCAAAATTGCTTTGAATCATTGTGGGAGATAGCAGTTAGTAATCACTCCCACTGTTTTTAACAAAGGTACTCCTCTTGATTTTGATAAGGTTTTTAAAGTGATCTTTGCATGTTTGGCATTCTTTTCTTTTTTTAAGGCCCCCTGGAGGGGATTTTTTATTGCATTTTTTAATAGACTACAAATTACAATTAAAAATTGGGAAGAGGTAACTACATCTAGGGAGAAAGGAAAGAAAACCACTACTAACTAAAACCCCAAGTATAGGAGATCATAACAGTATATATAAATGTTAATCTTAAATTGCTAGTATTACTTTGAACGTCGTCGGTTATGCTAATTTTTTTTCTTTTTATCCAAAGTTTTAACTGTTTAAGAGAACCCCCAGAGCATTCCATAATAAAACTAAAGTTTTAAGGCACAATTCAGAGTCCTTCAGCCTTCATTTTGTATTATCTTTTCTAATCCTCAATTTACATGTACGCGTGGGGGCAGCCGCCCCCTTATCGAAAAGAGTCCTCGTTGGAAGATACCGAGTCCAATCCACAACTTCCTTCTCGACCTCAGCTGTCTCCCCCAGCTGCACTCTCAGGAACTCACGTGCTCTGGAGACAGAGTCAATCTTTTCTTTTTTATCGTGTAGTTTGAAAATGACGTATTCTGGAATTAACCATCTGTAGACAATGCTGTTTGTTTGTAGGAAAAGGATTAAGTCTTTATATCTCTTTCTCTTTTGTCTTATTTCAAATGGAATGTCTTTTAGAATCCTGATGGTATTGTCCCCGACAGTGCCGGATTTACACATAAGCTAAATAAGCTACAGCTTAGGGCCTCGCAATCTGCTGGGGCCTCAGATAAAAACACAATATAAAAAAATGATTTCAAATATTAAAAAGGCGTATATATTTTATATTTTTCTGAGACCAGCTGATGTAATTTGAAGCAGTAGGGGGTTTTGTATAGCTTAGGGCCTCAGCAAGTCTAAATCCGGCCCTGGTCCCCGATTTTCAAGGGTGTTCCTGTAGCTGCTTTCAGGATAGAATCCCTCACATGTCGCTTTGAGAATCTGGCCACTATTTCCCCAGGCAGATTATTCTTTTTTTATTATTATTATTAACTCTCTTAAAAAGGAGAGAATTTTATTGCTTTTAATTTTCAGAAAAAGGGAGGGTATATAGTAAGATTAAGAATAGAGTGAGTGATGCTCATATTAGTATATTAAGCTTTTGTTAGTATATATAAATTCTTTGGCTTCTTCTGTGTTTGACTGATCGTCCTTCATCTTGACCTGTAAAAAGTAAAAATGTTAAATTTGTTAGTAATGTCCTTTTGGTTTATTGTTAATATTGTCCTCTAGTGCGTTTTCCGAACGTATCTTCATGTTCTGGGTTGTCTTCCTTTTACATCTCTCAGGTTGTAAGATGGACCCTTCGCTGCTCCTTCCTCTTCTGGTTCCTTGTCCCCCCTCTCCGAGCCGCTGTCTCCGTCGCTACCGAATACCTCCCCTTTAGCGAATTCTGCTTCTTCCTCCGAACTGGCGTGTCTCTTCAAAAAGTCTTGAGCTTTGAAGATGGAGTCAATCTTCTCTCTTTTATCTTTAAATTTAAAGATAAGTCCTTCTGGAATCAACCATCTGTAGTTAATTTGATGATTTTGCAAGAATGTGGTCAATCCTTTATAAGCCTTCCGCTTCATACGAATTTCAAATGGTACATCTTTTAAGATCCTAATTGTCTGCTCTCCAATCTTCAAAGGCGTTGATGATGCCGCTCCCAGATTATTCTTTTTGATGTACACGGAATAGGACCTATAGACCACATCCATTTCACTTGCAAGATACTCCGCTTTCAAATCTGTAACTGGGGCTAATGCTTCACTCAGGAGTTGCTTTAGATTCTCACCTTTTAATTAATTCTGGGACCCCTTGAAACCATAGGACCAAATTTGCTTTCTCCATTTGCAGCTGTAAAAGTTGTGATTCTTCCAAAGCTTGTTTCTTTTCCAGCTTTTGCACCTTTTCTTGACTTTCTTTAGTGTTGGCGTCCATTTCCTTCACCTTCTCAGCTGTTTGCTCCGTTATTTTTAAAGTCTCAGTCAGTTGGAGCTGCTGAGTTGCAAGATTCTGGTTTAGAGTAATCAGCTGTTGTTTGATGTTAGTCATCTGGTCCAGCAGAGGGCGCAAGGACTCTGCCAACATTTTGGAGAACTCAGTGACCTCTTCTGGATGAGGGCTCAAGATCCCAGCTGGTTTCACTTTTGCTGGTTTGTTTTTCTCTATCCTCTTCCCCGTCATCTTTACGGATGGTTTACTTTTATGAAAACTTGCTAAAGTCTCTGAAATACGCCCAAATGCTTAGCCACGCTCTGGTAAGTCTCTCAAAACAGTTCAACGCTTTTTCTTCCGCTCCCACCTTAGTATTTCGATGTTTAGTTCATGCGCATGGGAGGGACCCCTCCCCCGCTCGCTTTTTTTGCCATTCCCAGCGGGTAGCTTTCTTTTAAAATTCTCATATTCGCTTTAACCCAACTCACTGTTCCTTGTTGCTCATATGACCTCGCTCGGCACATGTTCAAAACACTCAATCTCTGACGCTTGTCCCGGTCAGGGGCTCTAGATCCATATGGACACTCAGCAGCAGGTCCGTTGGGGCGGAGGAGCTCCTCAATTCCCCAGCATCGCGCTGGTGAAGAGGTCACCCCTCAAAAGCCCCATGGCTAGGAGCCTTTTGCCAAGGCTTCTTGAGGGGGGGGTAGCGACCCATTGCGCCCCCTCCTTTCCGCTGGCGTGCAGATCACATCCCCGGGAGGTCCGGGAGATGCGTCTGCCAGCGTGTCACCATAAACTGGAAGTCTCCACATGTTTGACATTCTTCAGGGAGATAAGAGAGTGAAAAATTACAGAATTTATGATAAATGGAGTGTAGATGAGATTTCAGTTCTCTGCATTCTTTATCAAACCAAGGCTTTTAGCAGGTTGGACAAATTGATTTGGTTTGATGCCCTGATATTTATGTTTTAACGACTCATTTATATGAGCCAAAAGGATCTCATAATTGGCTTCAGCTTGAAGATGGTCAGTGGACTCTATTAAAATCTATCCCTGCAATCCAAGATAAAAGGCTGAGTCAAAATAATTGAAACGGACAACCTTACCTCTGGAGACCAGAAGACCCTAGCTGGTAGATCAGATTCTTGAATCATAGGTTGCAAACAGACGTTGTTATCTAATTTGAGTGTAAAAACTAAGGGCAAGTGGTCACTATAAAGCTGTTCCTGAACAGCAAAGTTGCATATAGAGTAATGAAGATTTGAGGAAACTAAAATATAATTAATTACACTACACCCTCTGGTAGAGATAAAAGTATAATTATCCGCATTTCCATAAGCCATCAAGCCATTCAGCCAGAGTAAATAAAATTGGGCACAAAACTGAATGAAGTATTGTCCAGCTAAATTAAAAGTATTGTCCCAGGAATGTCTATTACCAAGTGCTAGTAAAAAGTTAAATGTCTCCAAGCCAAGGCCAGACTTAGTAGCAAGAACATGGATATTATTGCCCACTCTAGCATTAAAATCCCCAGCTAAGATAACGTCCCCCTGGGGAAATACTTGGGTCAGCTGTTCTATGAGGGCTGTCAGTCTGTTCCACTGATTAGCTAGGGCAATTTTGTCCTTTGAGGGAGGTAAATAAACATTAATTATTATAATAAAGACTCCACCAGAAGTTAACAAGGTTACAAGAACTAGATCCTGACATTTATTTATTTATTTATTTATATTTAAATTTATACCCCGCCCTACCCCGAAGGCTTCCTGTAGAACAAGAAGATTTGTGTCATAAGTAGTGGAAACAAATGTAGTAAGGCCAGCATGGGGTCGGCCAATATTAAACTTAGTTGCAGGGTGAGAGCAGGATTTGTATCCCTCAAGAAAAAGCAGGGAAGTCGACCAAATCTCTTGGAGGAGAATAATATCGTGGGTTCTAAGATAATTTTAAAACTCTTGATCATTGGCTTTGCTTCTCCATCCTGCAATATTCCAGGAAACCAATTTAATCCTCTGTGCTAGTTAATCTGTCTCTGTAAGATGGTTAGAAGATCCAATGACATCGAGAGTTACACAGCTATTGTTCATATCCATGGTAAAATTCTGCAGGGTTGCTGGAGCAGAGAATCTGCAATGGGAGGTCTCACTCTCCTTGCAGACAGTCACTGGAGTAAGGTATATTGAAGCTTCACAGTTGAAAGTAGGTCCTATCGTACTCCTCCAACTTGTAGCATGATCTCTGGGGGAGGGTTCAGCTTCATCTGGTTCTAAACCTGTACAGGATCCAGAGCTTCCCTGAGTATTTCTTGGAGAAAATAGCTGTAGGTCTGCCCTTAAGTGTAAGGAATCTATATGGGCAGCTGAAGAGGGTGCTAAGGCTCCTGTCTCCATAAAACTGTTATCACTGGTAGAAGAGTTATAAACAGGAAGGATTTTCTGTGAATTCATTCCACTAGCAGCTTGAGGAGTAATACATTGAAGACGTGGAGAAGATGAGGCTACGTAGTTACAACTGGGTAGAAAAGATAGATGAGGCAGCAGGGTGCTATAGTTATATCTTTAAATGCCCGTCCTGGTAAAATGCCTGACCTTCAGCCAGTTCTTATTATGCAGTAAAAATCTTGGTATAGTGGGGCTGTAAAATGTCAGCAAAACTCTTTGGCTCCGCCTGGAGTTATTTAGCAGCTCCACTGATCGTATGTCCATTAGCTTGAGACGCCTTCCAAACAACTCATTCAGATGACGCTTAACGAGGGGCTTGGTATGCCACAAGGGCAGATAGCCATTGTATAAAGAAACACAGCCAGATTTGATGGGGTTGCCAAATTAATTGGGAGGGAGTTGTGCGATCAATTCCTCTTGCAATTGGCAAGGATGGAGCTTGACTTTCCTCATTCCTACTGTGAGAGGGCGGAGGAGTTGTTTGAAGAGTATTGCAAACTCCCACTTTACTCCCAGTCAATAAGCCATCCACCTTGGCATATAAGAGCTGAAACTCCTGAAAGATGGAAGTTACTGTTTTTGCTGTAAGAAATACTGAGTCTACAATAGGATTGTCTGAAACTCTAAAGCCTTCTCTCTCTGTAACATCATCTACTTCAGGCTGCGTTTTGGAAGAAGAGGGTGGAGGGGCAGGCAGAGTAATTAGATGTAGGAACTGAAGAGATAACATTCTGCGATGAAAAATAGTCTCCTATCTTCGCTTGTTTTGGAGTCGGGTCCATAGTATCAGGTTCTACTTCCCTCCCCCTCTTCTGCTGCTTCTGAAGTTTCATATTGACAGCAGAAGAAAGTGTAGTAGTGCAGCATACGTTTAGCTACAAGCCTGATAGTTCTCTTGGCTTTGGGTACGGTTTGGCGTAGAGCCCAGTGCTAATCAAAAGTGTAGAGCAGAGCTTATACTCTTCCTGTCATAAACAGTTCATTAGCACTACAAAGTAGTAGTATTGGGGGCAATAATAAGAAATAGTTGAATCCTTATTTTCTTTTCTTACCAGAGAGCGCACTAAGGCTGCTGCTTGGCCGGCCTCTTCTGTTTAATATCAACTGGT
This sequence comes from Gekko japonicus, assembly GCF_001447785.1. Taxonomy (NCBI): domain Eukaryota; kingdom Metazoa; phylum Chordata; class Lepidosauria; order Squamata; family Gekkonidae; genus Gekko; species Gekko japonicus. Next base: position 711,106 of record NW_015168670.1, on the reverse strand, counting down.
TTTGCATCAACTTTCTTAATGGCCTTATCAGTATCATCTGCTCTTTTATCAATTCCTGTCAATTGCTTTTGGAAACCATCGAGTTTATTATTGATGTTAGACATCTGATCCAGCAGAGGGCACAATGCCACTGCCAACATAGGGAAATCAGTGGCTGCTTCCGGCATACAGATAGGAGTTGCTTGACTGGGTAGTTCCTGCAGAGGGTTTCTTCTCCAGCGCCATTTTTCTTCCTCTTCCTGACATTGTTTACACAAAGTTTGTTTAAGTCAAAGTGAAAGTTCTTCCATTTGAATGCACTTTGGACTATTTTGCATCTTTTGATCTTAAGGTGAGGATTTTGGCTGCGACAGTGCCATCTATTTTCTCTTGATTTTTTTTCACAAACTGTCATCAGTTCTTGATATACTGCTCAAAACAGACCACTACAGAGTTCCAGCTAACATCTTGTGGGAACGTTCACTTGGTTCCACCCATTCTTTTCAGAACTGCTGCTGCAAAATGATTGTTACGGAAGTATTTAACAATTTCAATGACATTAGTCTTTATTTCTGGAACAGTCTTTGGCTAGGAGGTGCAGCAAACGAGCACTGTAACCATATTTTGTTAGCTTTGTATTTCCTTTCTGCTCTTCTAAATTTCTTCTCATCCTGGATACATTTACAGCATTGTCTGTGACCAAACTGCATACTAGATATCTGAATTTGTTGTTATAGCTTTTGCTGCCACTTCTTGTAAGTATTCTGCTGTGTGTGCATTTCCTGACATATTGTTTCTGCAAGGAAGACATTCCCTTCTTCTGTTGTTATACCAGTACATACAACAGGATCATTGTGGACATTACTCCACCCATCAAGACTTAGGTTAACAATTTTACCCTCTAGAGAAGTTGCACATTGCTCCATTTCTCTGTCATATACTTTATCCAGCAGTTTCCCTGCAACATCTGCTCTGCTGGGTGGACTGTATCATGGGGTCTCAGTTACTGAACCATATTAATGAAGTGTGGGTTTTCAGTCAGACAGAAAGAATGCTGTTACGTAAAGAAACTGGGCATTTTTTTCATCAACTCTTTTTCTAATCTGCTGGTTTTTATCACAAACTTATCTATGGTGGTTCCTGGATGGTCAGCTTTTTTCTTTCTTTTAGGTGATATACTGTGGGTGTGTGATGTATATGATGTGACTGAAACACTATCCTGGACAGATAACTCTGAAACTGTAGAACAGGAGGAGGATAACCTCAAAGGTAGATAGTTTCCAGAATCTTTTATGTTGATGATGGATTACCCTAAACAAAAAGTCAATGCTATTATTTTATTATTTATACCATTTCTGCTTATTTAGTATGACTCATTTTATTCACTGCCACTCAGTACTGCCCAAAAAAGGAATATTTCCTTGTTTGAGCTCTTTAGTTCTTCATAACAACTATATCAAAATGACAGTAGCGTGCAGTAATAAGAAATATAATTTTGCTCAAACATGACAGTTCCTCAAGGCAGTCTTTAAGAAATATGATGAAATCAAATTGTTTACCAACCTGAAGATCCTGCCTCTTCAAACATGTTCATTTTGTCATCCTCATCACAGCATTTCTCATGATGTTGTTTCATTTGGGCAACTAGGCCTTGCATTTTTTTGTTGCAGTGTTTGCATTTTGCACGCATGCCTGCCTTACCCTTAGGTAGAGGAACTTCATTAAAATATTCCGAAACTGGGTCTCTTTAATGGCCTGCTGCCATTATAGGTTTTCTCCTCCAGGGAAAGAATAATATGGTAAACCTCAGGCTATACACACAAAGATCCAAAGACTTGTGGAGTATTCTGCTCAAAAGGTGTTACTTTCATTTTCACTGCTTGCCCCTCCCTCCTCACACTTTGCGAGCCCCAACCCCCGCCGAGCCTGCGCTGGCGGAGGAGGGCTGATTTGCCTCTGCGAGAGGCATGAAGAAGAGAGAGACCAATAGGGGGCACAGCCAGCCTGTTTAGGCTCGGCTCCTGCCCCCTATCTTACCAGTCCATCTGCGAGCTCGGACTGAGCGGTGGTGCGCTGTGCTGCTGGGCGTTGTAAGGCCTTGCCTTTGCAAAAGCTGCTACAGCGGTGCGGGGGCAGTCTCGGTGGCTCGTAGCTGGGGCGAAGCGGCACGACGAGTTTCGGGGGAGAGTTTCAGAAGTGCGTGGGCTTGCCGATGCGGCTGTGCACTTCTAGCTCTCGGCGGAGGCGACAGTGGAGGCAGTGGAGCTTGGAGGAGGCGGTGCGGCAATACCTTGCTCCCGGGCTGGTCAGCTGCGGTGGCGACGTCCTGACTACCTGCTCTTTGACGGCGCAAACAGCGTGCTTCTTGTGGTGGCGTTTTTGGCGGCGTATTGTTGCCTGATAGGGGGGTTATTTCAAAGCGGCCAGGGGGGTGATCACGGAGGACCCCCCTCCATTTTTGGGTGGCGACATTGTTGGCAGGTGATTTGGGGCAGGGACCTTGATAACGTCCTTCCCCTCCCCTTCTTTGGCAGCAGCGTGGTAAGGCTGATGCATTCCTGGGGCCCGTTATTCCCTTCTCCTTGCCACCCCCCCATAGTATTCAGGCCTGCTTTCTTCGTTCCCCCCGTCCATTCAGGCATCTACCTATAGGGGGCGCAGTAGCTTTGGGTGGGAAATAATAACGGCTTTTGGGGAGTGATTGACAGGCCGGCCATTTTAGGCTTTCAATTTGGCAGCCATTTTATGCACTGTTAGTAGTGGGGTTTTGCAATAGGCGGCCATTTTAGGCTCCTCTCCCGAGAAGCCATTTTAGGGTCTGCGCTGACTGGCCTTTGGGGGGGCCTGCTTGGCTTAGTCCATTTTGGGCAAGTGTGTGCGACTAATGATCTGCTTGTTTTGGGTTTTGATTTGCCGGTGTCATGGCTCCGAAGAAGGGCACAGGCACGTCTAAAGGGAAGCAGCCGCCTCCCAAGAGGGGGGGTTCTGTTCCAGCAAAGGGTAAGCAGCCCCCACAGAAACGGATCAATGACAGGTCAGCGCCTGTTTTATCAGGTGGCCCTGTGCCCTCAGGAGCTACGCCAGGCACCATTCCCCCACCATTCCAGGTGCCCGCTGTGCCTTCAGGTTCTGGGCATTTAGCGACAGTCCCTTTGGCACTCACTGGAGTTATTTTGCCTGCCTTGTTGGATGCTTTCTGGGATAGTCCAGTTAGCAGGGCTATTTTGGATAGATTAGATGGCATTGAGTGGCGTCTGGAGGGACTTTGCCCCCTGTATAGCCGGCTATGTCTTCTGTGGATCTTTTCCAGTCGCAAGTATTGAACTGTCTCTCTGTCATTGAGAGCTGGTGTACAGGTGCTCCGAGCCTGGCTGTTGCATCGGTGATTGAGGATGCATGGCCGGTTCAGAGAGGAGGCGGCACGGAGGAACGAGAGGGTGAGGAACAGCAGGTGCCAATTCGTGGTGGCCCACCACTGGGGTCAGGTAGGCTAATTGCAACACAGACACCTGACATCACTTGGCTATGGGGCCCGGTGGGTTTGCAGGATTCTGCCGGGTCACCTGTGTCCATGCCAGGAGGGGAGCCTTTGCCTAGGGCAGTCAGTACGCCTGTGCCATCTGGCTCAGTTGGGGCTGCACAGGCTCAAATTGCGGCTGATCGGGAAACCCCGCGTAGCACTTTAGTGGATCCTCCCGTTGGTGAGGGTCTACTGACGCCGCTGGCTGGTGGATGTTCACCAGCCCCGGCTGGCACAGCTACCCCATCCTGCCCAAAACAGCAATTACCGGGTGTGGTGTGGGTTGGATGTGCTCTCCCAGATCCGGGTAATCGGACTTATGAGATGGTGCCAGCGAAGGAGTTGCCATCCGGGGAGCTTGCTATGCCGTTAGGTGACCATCTCACTACGGCTACAAGGGAGAAGATACTACGGGGGGAGTATGTCGATGTATTCTCCTTGTTGTATCGGGAGTTAGATAAGAAGGACCGGGAAGACCTTGACAAGCGTGACAAGGAGCGTTTGAAGCGTCGTAGCGTGGACAGAATCTACGCTAATTGGTACCCTGGCCTTTTAATTTATGTAGGGGTAATAGTTAGGGCAACACCTGAACGGGCTTCATCGCTGCTCCAATATATGGATATAATCCATAAAGGTTATTCGGACTTTGTTGGGTCCACCTGGATGGAATACAATACGGCCTTCCGGATGAAGGCGGCTATGTATCCAGCACTCCGTTGGGACCTGATCCATCCACATATTTGGATGCAGACGATGTCCCCGGCCAGGCCTACGTTTGGGGAACATTCAGACAGTGGGCATGTTGTGAAAAGGGCCAATGATGCCTATACAGGAGTTCCACGTTTCACAGGAGGCCAAGCAATACAAAGCACTCCCTATGTTATGAGTTTTCCTCACATGGGAATTGTAGTAGGAAACCTTGTCCCTTTCAGCATGAGTGCCCCCTCTGTGCTGGCCCCCATGCTTTCCCATCTTGCCCCAAAGCAAAAGCCAGGCCTGCAGGCAATGATGGCAGAGGTGGCGGCCATCAGGGAGGGGGGGGCTGTCGCGTCTTACCTGAAAAAGGGACCCAGTCCAATTAAGGTTCCTGTGTTAGAGTGCTGGTTGCGCATGTACCCGAAGTTGCCAATAGGCAGTATTTGTTAAAAGGGTTTAAGTTCGGTTTTCACATTCCCTATGTGGGTCAGAGGTGTTCATTTTCAGCTCCTAATTTGCCCTCAGTTCATGGCATGGAGCAGGTGGTTAGAGCCAAAATTCAAAAAGAGTGTTTAGAAGGCAGGGTAGTTGGTCCTTTCCCCTCACCTCCGGTGCCCAACCTGTGGGTGTCACCTTTAGGTGTAGTACCAAAAAAGGCACCTGGGGAATATCGCCTCATTCACCACCTGGGGAGTAACTTGGCAACCATACAAGTTATCAACTCCTTGACGTCTAAGTCTCATAGGGTCATGGCTCTAGTTGGGGCTTTTACCCTACAATGCTGGCGCTATAATATACAGTTTAAGGCCAGGCATGTGCCAGGAGTCAATAACGGGGTCGCTGACGCTCTCTCTCGGAAACAGATGGAGAGGTTTCGTCAGTTGGCTCCAGACTCCGACCAAGTAGCGGTAAGAATGCCCGAAGACCTGTGGCAGATTGGAGGGCTGAAGCCGAGAGGGCAATGGGCTTAGCTCTTGCCCCCAGCATGTGCCGGTCTTATATGCGAGTCGGCCAGCAGTTTGTTGCTTTTAGGCAAAAAGAGGGCCTTCAGCAACTGTGGCCGATCCCAATGTCACATCTGATTCAATACTGCGTGTCGGCAAAAGGTAAGGGTTTGTCTGTCCGTTCCATCCGGGGCAAGCTTTCAGCCCTTGCCTTTGCCAGTAAAGCCGGGGGTTTCGGGGATGACACTGGAGATTTCCGCATATGGAAAATGTTGGATGGCTGGGGCCGAGAGGATGGTGCTCCTCGGGACACAAGGGAACCTTTTCACCCGGATGTGCCAAAAGATCTGAAGCCACAGTGGGTTTCTCTGTGTTTGGATGCATTCGAGGCTGCCTTGTTTCATGCGGCTGCCTTGGTTGCATTCTTTGGGGCCTTGAGAATTAGTGAGTTGGTGGCCCGATCCCGGCAGGACAGGTCTGGTTCTGCCTTGTGCCTGGGTGATGTCCGGATGAGTGGGGATGGCCTGCAAATTACGGTCAGGTGCTCCAAGACAGACCAATTGGGGAAAGGGACAGTGTTTACGGTTGGCCCTTGTTCTTACTTGGACCTTTGTCCAGTCACAGCACTCAGGGCTTATTTGGCTCTGAGAGGAAATTGTGCAGGTCTCCTATTTCTGCATAGGGATGGGTTGCCCTTGACTAAATCAATTTTGGCCAATTACCAAGAGGACTCTGGTTGCTTTGGGCCTTGGTAGTTTTCAATTTGGAACTCACTCTTTCAGAATTGGGGCTGCTTCCACTGCTGTAGCTATGGGATATCAGGGACCTGACATCCAAAGAATTGGCAGGTGGCGGTCAGCACGTTACAAAACGTATATCCGGACCTGCAAAGTTTGAGCTGCTCAATCAGTTTGTTATAAAGGGAATGGCACATGCTGTTTTTGAGCGCTGGGGCTCTTGTCTTGTTATGGTTAACCTAGTTTCTGTTTCAGGTGCTGTTGGTGGCCATCGAAGGAGCTGGGTGCTTATCTGTGGCCACAGTATGGTGTTCTGGGCCGGGCACCGGGCCAAGAGAACGACCATCGGATCCCAGTTGGGATGCAGTGAGTGGGCAGAGGTCGAGTGGCTTGGCTGAAGAGGCATGCACTGGCCTCAGTTGATGCCGCTACTGTTTGGGGAGAGACGTGGTCCTCCGCCTGATGTTTTGGTGATACACATTGGTGGTAATGATTTGGGTCTGATGAAAGGTAAGGCCCTAATCATTCAGGCCAAGGTGGATTTGGCTGGTATTGCGGACTGTTGGCCTGGAGTGCAACTGGTCCTGTCAGCAATGTTACCGCGTCAGGCGTGGCGCAGCCTGGGGGATCCTAGGTGTTTGGACCGGGCGAGGCGGAATGCCAACCGGCAACTCAAGAACACCTTGGAGGGCGGTTTGGGCATCTTTCTGTTGCACCCTGATATACGGGTCGAGTTCGCTGACCTGTATAGGGGAGATGGGGTGCATCTATCTAACAAGGGCAACAACATTTTTCTTTCAGATCTCAAGTGAGGGGTCCTGACGGCACTGGATCGCATGGTGGGGGCCAAGGCCAAAGCAGAGGCTTGGCCTTTGCTGTGGCAGGGTAGCGCGATCAGGATGGAAATGGTGAGCACCGGGGCATGGTTATAAAGGAAATAAAGGGTCCTCCAGGAATGGCTTTTGGGTCTTTGTGGCTCAAGGCCGGGAAGGGGTGATCTTCCTGGGAACAATCTGGCTTGGCCTACCTTAGCGGGCCTTTGCGGCTTCTGGGGTGGTGGGTCAGGGGTTCTCTTGAACATGCCATGCTGCTGGTCGAAAGCTACCTGCGGTGGCTTGAGATCGGAGCAGGTGCATCGCCCAGAAGGAAATGAAGGTGGTCAGGAGTTTGACACCTGTCATATTCCTCAGTAAATCTCTGGTAACCCCTCGCTAGTATTTGTTGTTATTAAATAATTAATAAAGTGGCCCTTGTTAAATCCATATTGGTGTCTGTCTCTTTATTCCGACTGGGGGGGGGGGGGCAAACCTTCTTGGGGAGATCTCTTCA
>NW_015168670.1:658787-703651 GCF_001447785.1 Gekko japonicus | reverse complement strand
TTTTTTTGCTGTGAGGAAGAGGCATGTTATTTCTGCAGACACAAATTCACAGTTTTGAGAACTGTAAAACCAAACATCTGTGATAATATCTTCTAGATAGAAAAATTGCCCAATAATCTTACAGAAACCTCTGGAAGAGCATGACATTGTGAATGGATTAATGGCATTCATTTACCAAAAAATGTAAACATTGCATGAATATATAACTTCATGCTACATAATTAAAAACTAATCCTTATTTCATGATGAATAACCTTTGGACTGGGGCTGCGGTGGCTCAAGTGGTTAAGATGCTGAACTGCAGGCTGTGGAAGGTCGGTAGTTCAGCAGTTCGAGACCCGAGTGTGCTGCATGATGGAGTGAGCTCCCGTCTCTAGCTCCAGCTCCTGCCAACCTAGCAGTTCAAAAGCAAGAAATTTACAAGTAGATAAATAGGTACCGCTTCGGTGGGAAGGTAACAGCGTTCCGTGCGCCTTGGTGTTTAGTCACGCCGACCACATGACCACGGAAATGTCTTCGGACAGGGCTGGCTCTTTGGCTTTGAAACGGAGATGAGCACCGCAACCCTAGAGTCAGATTCGACTGGCTTTTGAGCAAGGGAACCTTTACCTTTACCTTTTAACCTTTGGACTATAATGTATCTTAAACAGATTTTATCCTCAAAAAGCATTTTATTTTAAAAAATCCAATCTAAATAAAAAAATCCAATTTAAATTTTTTTAAATCCGATTTTTTTAAACAAAATATTAATTTTTATCCACCCTGCAGCTCTTCTGGAGGATTCGTGGAAGGATCTCAACTATGTACTTAAGCACTAATCCAAGAGCCTACTCATGGGCTTTTCACCTTGACTATTAAACAAGCAACTACATGAGGTATAGTATATTGCTGCAGATATATTGCAAGTGAGTTATCAGATAAATGGGAGCAAAAGTTACAAACAATTATATGATATAAACTTCATATATTGCAGAAAACAGACATTCTTCAACAGGTCCGAAGGTGTACAGACAACAATGTAGGAAAAGTCCAGATGGGGTGTTAGTCTACAGTAGCAGAATAAAACACGGATCCAGTGGCACTTCAGAGACTGACAGAGTTTATTCCCACATAAGTTTTCATGAGTCAGAGCTCACTTCCTCAGATGCATAGGAGTGCAAATCCATATGGCTGATTTATATGTACTACATAAAAATAGGGGGAAGAGAATGTTACAAAGAGAGGCCAATCCAAGACACTATCCAATCCAAAAAGTAACCAGTTCATTCAGAATGGGTATAAGATGCTCCCAATGGTTGTTCAGTAAAGTGAAACCTAATGCAGAATAAACAGATATAATAAGTTACAGAAAAACAGCCAAAGTAAACAACTGTAATGAATGGGATCTGCAATAGATTTTTAAAAGCTATAGTGAATCAGCAATCACACTCTATTAACTTGGAGGTACAAGGTAGCAAGGTCATGCTCAAGATCCTAGGCTTCAGCAGTACATGGATAGAGAACTGCCAGAAGTACAAGCTGGGTTTCAAAGAGGTAGAGGAACTAGAGATCAAATTGCCAACATTCGCTGGATTATGGAGAAAGCAAGAGAGTACCAGAAAAACATCTACTTCTGCTTCATTGACTACGCTAAAACCTTTGATTGTGTGGATCACAACAAACTATGGCAAGTCCTTAAAGAGATGGGAGTACCAGACCACCTCAAAATGCTCTTGAGAAACCTGTATAAGGGTCAAGAAGCGACAGTTCGAACCGGATATGGAACAACTGATTGGTTTCGCATAGGAAAAGGAGTACGACAAGGATGTATATTGTCACCTTGCTTATTTAATATATATGCAGAGTACATCATGCGAAATGCTGGCCTGGATGAATCACAAGCGGGAATTAAGATTGCTGGGGAAAAGATCAACAACCTCAGATATGCAGACGATACCACTCTAATGGCAGAAAGTGAAGAGGACCTAAAGAGCCTCGTACTCAGGGTAAAAGAGGAGAGCACAAAAGTTGGCTTGAAACTCAACATCAAAAAAACTAAGATCATGGCATCCGGCTCTATCACTCCTTGGCAAATAGAAGGGGAAGTCATGGAAGCAGTGACAGACTTCACATCCCTGGGATCCAAGATCACTGCATACAGTGACTGTAGCCATGAAATTAAAAGATGCCTGCTTCTTGGGAGGAAAGAAATGGCAACCTAGACAGCATAATAAAAAGTAGAGACATCACCCTGCCAACAGAAGTCCGTATGGTCAAAGCAATGGTATTCCCAGTAGTCATGTATGGCTGTGAGAGTTGGACCATAAGGAAGGCCGAGCGCCGAAGAATAGATGCTTCCGAATTATGGTGCTGGAGAAGACTCTTCAGAGTCCCTTGGACTGCAAGGAGATCAAATCAGTCAATCCTAAAAGAAATCAACCCTGACTGTTCCCTGGAAGGCCAGATACTGAAGTCGAAGCTCAAATACTTTGGCCACCAAATGAGAAGGGAGCACTCAGTGAAGAAGACCCTGATGCTGGGAAAGACTGAAGGTCAAAGAAGAAGGGGACGGCAAAGGATGAGATGGTTAGACAGTGTTATTGATGCAACTAACATGAAGTTAAGCAAACTCCAGAGGACGATGGAGGACAGGAGGGCCTGGCGTGATCTGGTCCATGGGGTCATGAAGAGTCGGACTCGACTGTGCGACTGAACAACAACAAACAATGTGTGGAATTTGTTAATGACTTCTAATTCAGCAATTTCATTTTGGATTCTCCTGTTGAAGTTCCTTTGCAAGTGGGCTGTACCTTTTAGACCAGCAACAGAATGCCTTGAAATATTAAAATGTCCTACTACTGGTTTTAGCCTCTATTCAAAAGAATAAAAGGACATAAATATGCCATTAAAATCACAATATTCAGACACCAGACACCTTTTTTACTCTTTAAAATCTGATTCAGTGCATAGTACTCCCTTGATGATTTGGGGTGAATGAGTGTAATTCTATCACTTTTGCATGGTTATCACTGGGGGAAAAATAATAACCATCAGCAGGATGGGACATCCAATAAACACTATAATAGGATTTGGATTGCTCAAATCTGAAACAGAGTTGAAACAAAGCATAAGCCTTTAAACATGACATGTTAAATGATGCAGACATTTCACAGTAGGAACATAACAGCAACAGATAGTACATACTACAGACGGTAGTACAGTCCACAAAGTAGACTGCATCTGGATCGAGGCGGTGTGGCGGCGCTGTTGTTGTTAGATCTGTCCGCCGCATTCGATATGGTCGACCATCAGCTGCTGACCCACCGTCTCGCCGACGTGGGGATTCAGGGGCTCGCCCTTCAATGGCTTACCTCTTTTCTCCGTGGTCGGGGACAAAGGGTGGTGATAGGGGAGCAGCAGTCCCGGAGGCGCCCTCTAGTGTGTGGGGTGCCTCAGGGGGCTGTTCTCTCCCCGTTATTATTTAACATCTATATGCGCCCCCTTGCCCAGATTGCCCGGAGGTACGGGCTTGGGTGTCATCAATATGCGGATGACACCCAGCTCTATCTGATGTTGGGCGGCCGGTCAAGCTCTGTCCCTGAAGATCTGAACCGGGCATTACAGGCCGTGGCTGGTTGGCTCCGGCTGAGCAGGCTGAAGTTAAACCCGGCGAAGACGGAGGTCCTGGGCTTGAGTCGCGGCGAAGACGGAGGTCCTGGGCTTGAGTCGCGGTGGCCTGGGGTTGGGGCTCCCTCTCCTGACCTTCGATGGGGTGCCTTTGGTGCCAGCGCCGGAGGTTAGGAGTCTGGGAGTGCTCCTGGACTCCTCGTTAACCATGGAGGCCCAGGTGGCAGCCACTGCCAAGTCAGCCTTTTACCATCTGCGGCTGGTGGCCTCAGCATGAAGTCCACCCTTCAGAGCAGCCATTTTCTCCAGGGGAGCTGATCTCTGTCAGCTGGAGATCAGTTGTAAAAGCGGGAGATCTCCAGGCCCCACCTGGAGGCTGGCAACCCTACTTGGAACTGTCTCATGCTGGAATAAATGCTGTTGGTTTTTAAGGTACCACTGGACTTGTGTTGTCTTTTGCTACAACAGACTAGGCACAGCTACCCCACTAGAATTATCTTGAAATACTAACAAAACCAGGGATCATCTGAAGTGAGAGCCTGTAATAACTTACTTGCCCCCACAGCTAATTTTAACCACTTTAGTTAGTTAGTTAATAACTTATTAAGAATGTTTTGTATTATATGGATTTTAAATGGTTTTAAATATGTTTTATATTGGCGTATGCCCTTATGTAAGCCGCCCTGAGCCCGCATTGCAGGGAGGGCGGGGTATAAATTGAATAAAATAAAATTAAAAAATAAATAATAAAACAAGAAGCAACAACGATAATTAAAATGTCTCTACCAATTGGGAAATGGGGCTCACAGACACATCCATATTTCTTGATCCAGTCCCTTGGAACTAGGATTGCCAGGTCTGGGTTGGAAAATACCTGGAGACTTTGAGGGTGGATCCAGGAAAGGGCAGGGTTTGGGGAGGGGAGGGGCCTCAGCATGAAGTCCACCCTTCAGAGCAGCCATTTTCTCCAGGGGAGCTGATCTCTGTCAGCTGGAGATCAGTTGTAAAAGCGGGAGATCTCCAGGCCCCACCTGGAGGCTGGCAACCCTACTTGGAACTGTCTCATGCTGGAATAAATGCTGTTGGTTTTTAAGGTACCACTGGACTTGTGTTGTCTTTTGCTACAACAGACTAGGCACAGCTACCCCACTAGAATTATCTTGAAATACTAACAAAACCAGGGATCATCTGAAGTGAGAGCCTGTAATAACTTACTTGCCCCCACAGCTAATTTTAACCACTTTAGTTAGTTAGTTAATAACTTATTAAGAATGTTTTGTATTATATGGATTTTAAATGGTTTTAAATATGTTTTATATTGGCGTATGCCCTTATGTAAGCCGCCCTGAGCCCGCATTGCAGGGAGGGCGGGGTATAAATTGAATAAAATAAAATTAAAAAATAAATAATAAAACAAGAAGCAACAACGATAATTAAAATGTCTCTACCAATTGGGAAATGGGGCTCACAGACACATCCATATTTCTTGATCCAGTCCCTTGGAACTAGGATTGCCAGGTCTGGGTTGGAAAATACCTGGAGACTTTGAGGGTGGATCCAGGAAAGGGCAGGGTTTGGGGAGGGGAGGGGCCTCAGCATGAAGTCCACCCTTCAGAGCAGCCATTTTCTCCAGGGGAGCTGATCTCTGTCAGCTGGAGATCAGTTGTAAAAGCGGGAGATCTCCAGGCCCCACCTGGAGGCTGGCAACCCTACTTGGAACTGTCTCATGCTGGAATAAATGCTGTTGGTTTTTAAGGTACCACTGGACTTGTGTTGTCTTTTGCTACAACAGACTAGGCACAGCTACCCCACTAGAATTATCTTGAAATACTAACAAAACCAGGGATCATCTGAAGTGAGAGCCTGTAATAACTTACTTGCCCCCACAGCTAATTTTAACCTCAATTTGACTCTTTCATTTTACAAGTACTGCATGACCCAAGCAGTGCAGGTTACTTATGAAAGAAGAAACACTTCTGGGGTGGGGGGAGTAAACCCAGATCAGAATGGTGCTTTGTTATAAAACTTTTCAGCCCCCTGAGACTGGTTCAGGTCTGGGGTTTTTGTGAGGCAAAGCAGGCCTTACTGAAAAGAAAAAAGAAAAGGGTAAATTAAGGCCATCTGGACTAGAAAAGAGTGCCTCTTGCAGGGCTCCTTTCCTAAGCCCTGGATGTAACTTAATGCTCAGAAATTCATTATTATTGGGAGTTAAAGGTCAGTGCTAGAGAAGAGGCCAGATCAACAGCCCTGGAGACTTCTCTACTTGAGCAAACCATTTCAAAACAAACAGTCATAAACATCTCTGTTTTGTCCTGCTAGAACAATCTCTGGAGAGGAGTGAATACTATGTTGTTCCAGGTTTAGTACAAAGGAGCCAGAATAAGACTTGTCTTATTCTACTTCATCCCTGTTTCCCCACTCTCTAAGGTTGGAAGGACATGTTAGGAAGGAAACATGAGATTCCCAAATCCATCTTCCCAGAGTGATGTTAATGTATCCAGGACGGAATATGCAGGGAAGTAGCAAGGAAGAAGGGGCAGCTAGATCCTGCACAATGGTGCCACCTATTTCCTACCCATTCTTCCTCCTCCTGATCTTCTCAGGCTGAAAACAGTCTCACCCAGCTAGAATGCTGCCAGGAAATCCCAGGCCAGAGAACTCTAGGAGGTTCTTTTACAGCTGAGAAAATATTGCTCATGTGGCAGAAGAGGAACTGGGCATGCAGACACGCAAGGAACGTGTGGAAACCAGTAACCAATTAGGTCAGGTGGGCAGGCAAGCCAAATTGAATTCACCTGTCCTTTGGCCTCTTCTATCATCTTCCTCTTTAGAGGAACATGAAATAGCCTGGCCTGTTTTTTGAGGATCACGAAACTGCGGAGGAAATCGGGCGAAGCTGCGGGTCAAATGCAGCCCTGCAGCTTCGGGTGTGAAATAAACCAATAGTATTGGGGCAAATGGTGGCGCAACATCGAGGCAGCTCTAGTGGGAAATCAGCCAGGGTGTCTGTTGGGAGGGGAAGGGAAAGGAGTGTGTAAGCTGCTCTGAGACTCTGAGTGAAGGGCGGGGTATAAATCCAATCTCCTCCTCCCCCTCTTCTCCAGACTAAACATTCCCAAGTCTCTCAGCCTTTACTCATAGGGCTTGGTCTCCAGGCCCCTGATCATCCTCATCCCTTTCTTCTGTACCCGCTTCATTCTGTCCACATCCTTTTTGAAGTGAGGCCTCTAAAACTGCACACGATACTGCAGGTGCAGCCTGACCAACGCAGTGTACAGCGGAACTATGACATCTTGTGATCTGGATGTTATGCCTTTGTTCATACACCCCAAGCCTGCACTAGCCTTTTTCTGCCACTGCATCCCACTGTCTGCTCATATTTAGCTTACAGTCCACCTGTACCCCAAGATCTTGCTCAAACACACTGCAACCCAGAAATGTGTCCCCCATCCAGTATATGTGATTCTCATTTTGGTTACCCAGATGTGGAATTCTGCACTTATCCTTGTGGAATTGCATCTTATTCACATTTACCTACTTTTCCAGTGTGTTCAGATTTCATTGCATTCTATCTCTATTACGTTCCAGTGTGTTTGCCACTCCTCCCAGTTTGGTGTCACCAGCAAATTGAATGAATAGACCCTCTATCCCCTCCTCCATATCATTTATAAAAAATCATCTAGCTCATTTCTCTCTCTGGTTCTTCCAATGTCTCTTCCCCCTCTGCCCATTTAGGTTCCTCACATCTTGATGCAAAAAAGGAGAATGTACTCATCAACCCCACAAATCAGCCCACACTCTCTAAGCTATCCTGTGAGACCAACAAGTTTTTTTTAAAAAAGCTGTTAGCAAAGCAAAATAACAATAAAAATAACAATTATTATTAGTAGTAGTAGTAGTAGTAGTATTTATGCCCTGCCCTATCCCACAAGTGGGCTCAAATGACTCCAGGTGACTTAAGCAGGCACCCCATTGTCCTATTCACACATATTTCTTATGGTGAGAGCCTTTTTGGGAGTGTATGAGAATACTAGAACACCATGAATCCTTCCGTATTGATTGTTACGTGGATGGGAGGGATCCAGGTGGTTTTGGAATCCATACCAGCACAGCAGTACTGCAGGATCTCCCTCCAGGACAGCATCACTCACACAGCTAAAGGCATGTGTCATGGGGCCAAGTAAGTTGCAACACTCCAGTTTTCTGCTCTGAACTCTTATAACCTGTTACCATTTGTTCTTTAATACCCATAAGCCCCACTGATTATACGTAAGTATGTCTCCTGTACACCTACAAGCCTGCTTCATTTCCTCCTTTCTGTTTCCTACCCAAGCTACTTGGGAACTGCCTGGCAGAAGCCAAGAGATAAAGGAAATTAAGAACATAAATACTGATCAGCTCCAGTTTTTCACATGCAATTTTCAGCTGGAACAGTCCTGGGTCAGGTCTTCTTCCCACAGCCAGCTCTGTCTGTAATGCTTGAAGAAGGGGAGGAGAGTCTCCAGGATGGCCACGCCTTCTGAAGAGAAAGGCAGGGAGGCAGCTGGAGGCCACACGTCAAAAGACATTCCCTTTTCTTTGCTCACACTAGCAGGGCTGGTAATAATTAAGATGGGCTGGAGCCTGGAATGGATTGAATTACATGCAGACTGACAGATGGTTAGCAAGAGGAACTCTTCTTGCCAAATTGGGATGCTGGCTTGCATGTGGGGGCTCTCCAACCAAATCCAGTTCCCTTTTGAAAGAATGTCCCCTTTTTCTAAGATCACTTCATATGACATGGGTGCCACGGCAAGCAAGCAAGGGAAATGTATGGTGATCAAGTATTGTGTCTGAAGATCAGCACAACAGCTGTTTTGCAGAGGGTACACAGCTTGGAAATCCATTGTAAATTATGGCTTCCAAATGTGTACATACAAAACAAAATAGGCATGTATGTACTCTTCATACATGATAGTGTAATGGGGATGTAAATTTTCATGCTCACTGTTATTTCCCTGCATTAGTAAAGTGTGAAGTGGCTTTTATGTTGAAATTTTGTTTCATGTGAAGTAGATCACAGTGCCTGCCTAAAATTGCATTTCTAAGACCACCATTTTCTTCTTCCTGGCACCAGAATGCCTGGATTTGCCAGTGGCAACTACATATCGCTAGTCTGGAACACTAATGCCAATTATTTAATTTTGTTTTTAAATTTTTGTACCATGTTTATGACCTGTAAAGGCTCCAAGATGGCTCACTGTATAAATGCCAGATAAGTATGGTATTAAAGCTGAACAATAAAATATTTTCAGTTAATGTTAATTGACAACTTAATGCTTTAAAAGAGAAGGAAAGTATGGATATCTGATATCCTGCAAGCCTGAGAGTGTATTAGATGTTAGATCGCGCTAACAAAGGACTCGTAGAGTGATTCAGCAAGTGATTCAGCTTTATTGGAAGTAACGAACAAGCACTCAAACGCATTCGAAACCAGAACAACAAACTGTGGGAGCTATGCTCCTTTTAAACATAACCGGGCTAATGTAGCCACGCCTATTTACAAATAACAACCAATGAGATTGCTCAGTTAAGGACCAATGGGAGTCTTTCCCTCCCAGGGAATAGTACTGTTCTGATTGGTCGCTGTTACAAAGCAACCAATAGGAAGTTCGGTCAGAGGAGCCCTAGCTTGGCTCGAAGCTTAACATAGGAGTCTAATGAGGTGATTCATGTAATCGTTCCAATACATTACAATTCCTCCCCCCTAAGTTAAGTCATCATCCTATTTGTTTTATTATTTACATACATTCAAATTGTGCCGCTGTACATCAACTGTTCCAAAATACTTTATTACAATCGTAGTCTTTTAGATAAGTCGGCATCTGCCGCGTACGCTGAGACCTGCGAAGCGGTGCAGGCTCTATGGGCACACAAGGTTGTGAGTCACTGTGGGGTTCACTACAGCCTGGTTCAGGCACAAACTCTACTGGGGTTTCAGCCCCGCACCCAGGGGTCTGCCCTGACTCGGGGACAGTACCGGGCAGTTCGGTACTCACCGCCTGCTCTGGGGGTCTCCACTCAACATCAGGGAATTCAGCCGTCGGAGAGTCAGCGCTGTCCTTAGCCCAACGCCTCCTTAACTGATCTATGTGGCCCCGCCAGATTCGACCGTCAGCCAACTGCACCACATACATTCGAGTACCCACAGAGTCGGATATTACCCCAGGAAACCATTAGTGACCATTAGCATAATTCCGTGCAAAAACCTTGTCCCCTTTTTCAAACATGCGCACCTTCGGTTGCGGTTCTGTACGCTCGGAGTGATCGTCAGTTAGATCCGGATGTAACCTGTTTAAGCAGGTTGTGAGTCTGCGTCCCATTAATAATTCGGCCGGACTACGGCCTGTAGAACTGCAAGGGGTGGTATGCTGCCGCAAGAGGAAAGCGCCCAGCCTTTGGCTCCAGTCACCTTCGTTCATTTTCCCTAGGGCCTCTTTTGCCGTCCTTACCATCCGTTCGGCCTGGCCATTAGATGCCGGATGGAAGGGGGCCGAAGTCATTTGGCGGATGCCATTACTCGTGAGGAACTGCTTAAACTCCTCAGAGACAAATTGAGGCCCGTTGTCACTGACGAGGACGTCAGGCAACCCGTGCGTGGCGAAAAGATGGCGGAGCGCATGGATCACGGCTAGTGAAGTGGTTGTTTTCATGCGCACAACCTCTAACCATTTAGACATTGCATCCACTACTATGAGAAACATGTTCCCCTGGAACGGGCCAGCGAAATCCAGATGCAATCTGGCCCAGGGTTTCCCTGAAGACTCCCACCTCTGAGGCGGAGCTTGTGGGGGTTCCGGCCTGACTTGCTGACACTGGGAACACACGCGAACCCAATCCTCAATCTCTTTATCCAGCCCAGGCCACCAGACATACCCCCTGGCCAACGCTTTGGTGTGCACCATTCCAGGGTGCCCCTCGTGCAGAGATTCTAGAACTCTGTTCCTGAGCTTGTCAGGGACCACCACCCTGTTGCCCCATAAAACACAGCCCTTAGAAATGGACAGTTCACTTTGGCGGCATTTGTAGGGTCCAAATTCAGGTTCAACACTCCCAACTGGCCACCCCCTCCAAACCCAGTTTAAAACACGGGACAGCACGCTATCTTTAGCCGTGTGTGCAGCAATGTCCCTGGACGATACAGGAGCCTGAGGGAGTTCGTCCAGTGCCAAGACCTCACAAGCAGGAGCAGGGTCGGGTCCCGCACAGGGCAATGGGCAGCGGCTGAGGGCGTCCGCATGTCCGATTGCCTTCCCAGGCCGGTGTTCAAGGTCATAATCGTACGCCTGCAAAAAGAGCGCCCATCTAAGCATGCGCGGGGACATGATATTCGGCAGTTGCTTATCGGGTGCAAAAATCCCCAGTAGCGGCTTGTGGTCAGTGACCAGCAAAAATCGCCTGCCAAAAATAAAGTCATGGAACTTTTTGACAGCCGCTACTAAAGCCAGACCCTCCTTGTCAATCTGGGCATAGTTCCTTTCTGCCTCAGAAAGAGATCTTGAGTAAAAAGCGATTGGCGCCTCGCTCCCATCAGGCATCAGGTGGCTCAAAACCGCGCCAATTCCAAACGGTGAAGCGTCCGCAGCTAACACCAGGAGCTTCTGGTCATCATAATGCGTCAGCACGTCATTAGACACCAACAGCTCCTTAACCCCCACGAAAGCCCTTTCTTCGGCCTGTCCCCACTTCCATTTCGCCTCCTTATGCAAAAGTGCGTGCAAAGGGGCCGCCACTGATGCCTTATGCGGTAAAAACGCATGATAAAAATTGAGGAGTCCTAAAAATGATTGGAGCTCCTTCTTACTCACCGGCCTGGGGGCGTCTCGGATTGCAGTCACCTTGTCAGTAGTGGGGTGCACCCCGTCTGCATCAATCCTGAACCCCAAGAACTCTACACTGCTAACTCCCAGTGTACATTTTGAACGTTTTACTCTGAGCCCAGCGTTTTGGAAACGCTTCAAGACCTCCTTCACCCGGTCCATCAACTCATTTTCAGACCTCCCCGCAATTAACACGTCGTCGAAGTAGGGCACCGTTCCTGGTACCCCCCTCAAGAGTTGCTCCATCAGGCCCTGAAAGATGCCGGGCGCCACATTTACCCCGAACTGTAGGCGATTCACCTTAAAAGCCCCCCTATGGGTAACAATAGTCTGAGCCTCTGCAGCCTCAGGAGTGACAGGCAACTGCTGGTATGCCTGTGCCAAGTCTAATTTGGCAAAGATCTTTCCGCCCCCCAATGAAGCCAGGATGTGGCTAATAACCGGGACGGGATAGGAGTGTTGTTGTAACGCCTTGTTAAGGGTGCATTTATAGTCTGCGCATAAGCGTATGGACCCATCAGGCTTAACTGGTGTTACTATAGGCGTCTCCCACTTGCTGTGAGGAACAGGTTCCAAAATTCCTTGTTCCACGAGTTTATCAATTTCCCTCTCTACTTTAGGCCTGAGGGGAATTGGAACCTTCCGATATTTCAGTCTGATCGGCTTTACAGATGGGTCAAGTTCAAAAGCAACCGGGGGCCCTTTGTACCGCCCCAGACCCTCTGCAAACACATCAGGGAACAGGTCATACATCATATCCCATTTATTCTCAAGCAATTTGTTAATCCCTGAAATACCAATGCCCAATGGCTCAAACCAGTCCAACCCCAGCAGGTTGACCCGGTCTCCCTCAGCAATAAGACATGACAGTTTAACACATTTCCCCTTATACTCAACATGTACAGTGTCTCTTCCGGCCAGGGGAATCCGGTTGCCCTGGAAGTCGGACACTCTGGTCTCCGCAGGCTGGAGCCGCCGTCTGCTTCTGGTCGGAAACAGCTGTTGCCAGGATGCTGCAGAAATCACCGTTACAGAAGAGCCGGAGTCCACCTCCATAGTGCATGGTCTGCCGTCGAGGAGTGGGGTCACGGTGATCTTCCCTTGGCAACTGGTGCGGTTTACAGCCGATGCGCTTGTCCGGGTCGTTGTAGTCTGGCAGCTTGCTTCCGATGCCGGGAAACGCTGCTTGCTGCTTCGGGAATTTGCGGGGGTATTCCTTTGTGCCGACCTGCTGGTAGGTGAGGGATCCTTCCGTGCCGATCTGCAGACTCTGGCCAGATGACCACGCCGTCCACAGGCTCTGCAGTCTGTTGTGAGAAAAAAAATAAATGGTTCAGAAAATTTTAACCCATTTATACAATTAATTTCATAAATAAATCATAGTCTTTTTCTCCCCTCTATTCCTGTAACTTTCCAAACAGCTAGCAGTACATGACTCCCAAAAAGAATTTTGCTAGGCCTTTGTCTCTTCTTACACAGGAATTAACATCTGCATTTTCATTGTTCATGAACCTAAAGAATTTGGAAACATTTTAGACCTAAAGAATTTGGAAATATTTAAGAATAAAAGAATTTTTTCACCTGCCATTAAGTCAAGGAAGCCAGAATATTTGCAATACTAAGCTCTGTCTTCATGCAGAAATCCACATCACATCTCCAGCCACCAGACAGGTGCCCAAATGTCTACTCGGGGTCAAGGAAACAAAAGAACACCCTGGAACTGTAACATTCGCCTCCGCCGGATCGGCTGCTGTGCTTTGCCCGCTTTCTTCCGAGTCCGAAGTGTGGATGTCCGCAGGGCTGCCTACCTGCTCAAACATCCCATCCTCGTCGCCAATTGTTAGATCGCGCTAACAAAGGACTCGTAGAGTGATTCAGCAAGTGATTCAGCTTTATTGGAAGTAACGAACAAGCACTCAAACGCATTCGAAACCAGAACAACAAACTGTGGGAGCTATGCTCCTTTTAAACATAACCGGGCTAATGTAGCCACGCCTATTTACAAACAACAACCAATGAGATTGCTCAGTTAAGGACCAATGGGAGTCTTTCCCTCCCAGGGAATAGTACTGTTCTGATTGGTCGCTGTTACAAAGCGACCAATAGGAAGTTCGGTCAGAGGAGCCCTAGCTTGGCTCGAAGCTTAACATAGGAGTCTAATGAGGTGATTCATGTAATCGTTCCAATACATTACAACAGAGACTGGCAAAATCAGCTGCCAGGCAGAGAGGAGGTATTTTCCAACGGTACAGTCCCCTGCCTTTGCCCCCCCACCCCACATATTTATTTATTGTTTATTTTATGGCATTTGTACCCCGCTCTCCCTGCGAGCGGGCTCAGGGCGGCTTACATAAGGCACCAAGTGCGTTCGACATACACGTGACATTACATGGTACAAAGTACAGAGTTAAAACAACTTAAAACAGCTTAAAATCAGTTCAGCGGATGTACATATGACTCCTAACATCTTGTGTAACGGGGGGGGGAGGCTGGGTTGATGGGAGATGTTACCCCACCCCGGTGGTCTCTCTTGACAATGAGCGGTGGTGTAAGTGGCTGTGGCAGCTCCTACTCATAAGCCTGGCGGAAGAGCTCTGTCTTGCAGGCGCTGTGGAACTGCACAGGGTCCCACAGTGCCCTGATCATAGGGGTGGAATGTCACACTCCACTTCTCCCTCAGATGCTGGAAATGATGTTGAGCTGAATGTATACAGGGACTTTCCTCAGGATGCTGCTATCTAAAGCTCTGATAGACAACTTTTCCTCCTCATGGCACTTTGCTGCACTTGTGCAGGCAGTCAAATGCCAGCCAACTCCCAGCATACCATGTTACTAGAAACCGCAGCCACATATGGCTCGCCCATTTCTTCTCACTGGGTATGTTTTGTTCCTAAAAGTCAACTGGTAGAAACGACTGCAGGGTGCAGCAGACTTCGGGCTAGGGTTTGTGTGAGAATCACATGACTTCTACACACACACACATTTTGCTAGAGCTTGGCATGGCTGAAGAAGTCAAGAGGGAAATAGGCACTGCAATGCCCTCCAGTAACAGTGGAGCAGAACTACAAACTGGGTTCAAATATATAGGTTTTATTAGTTAGAAGAAAAATTCATCTGAAAGTTACAAACACTGTGGCAAATGATAACAAAGTTTTGGTCTGAAGAGTTCTGGTATTAAAAAAAAAAGTGCTCGTACTTTCTGAAACTTTCTAGAAGTCCCTGTAAAGCTCTGAAACCTCAGAGCATTGTCAGCTTGTTCAAACACTGGAGGTAGTTTTGTGCAGCGTCCAGCAGGGACATGCTATGAGATCAGCACAGTGGAGCCAGTTCCCAAATAAACTAAGCATAGACCCGAAGACTGTATCAAATCTGGATCCCTGGGGCCTGGCGTTCTGACCTGGCATGTTCCTACAAAATCCAATCATGCTTATTATGGGATTTTGCAATCCACACAGAGCTGACCCAGGAATGAATGAAGTACCATAGCCTACAAGAGAATTTTTGGTAAATGCCAGGAAAACTGTCTCCGCCTCTTTAATACTGACACCACGCCAGAAAAATATTCGTCTTGTGATCTTAACTCATCAAATCTTTTTAAAATGCTTTTAAAAGACTGCAGCAAAAGCATAAAGTTTTCAGGAAGCCTTTGAAAGTAGGCTTGCAAGGAACCTATCCATGTTTTATCAATGACAAGCAATGTCAACAAAGCACAGCCAAAAAGACAGTTAATATCCACTCAAGTTGCCATGCTTGCTAGGAACAAGTACGACCAAACCACACTCTATGCACACTGAAGGAGACTTTCTTCCAAGCCAAGGTTGCTTGTTACTGTGTGACATAAACCACGAGGCTCTACTCAGACTGAGTCAAAAGAAATCTTGCCTCCCCTGCAATAAAGAAGTTAAACCACTGATAACTTGCAAGTGGCAACAGCAGCCATAATCCATCAAGCATCCATCCTTGCTTAATAGCTGAGTGGGCTTTGATTATGAAGACTCTCACACCTCTTACTTCTACATCATTTCTTTCTTCCCAGGATCTGACTATACCTGACAGCTGACACAGGTTGGGTTGGGCGTCTCCTGACCTGACTCAATCACATGTACATTTGGGGGGGGGGGGTCACTCTAAAAACTGCTCTGTCACTTGCTTTGGCTCAGAGCACTGGGGGGGGGCAAGGGAAGAAGGGCTTATGCCTTCATTCCTGTGCCATTTTCCCTAGTGGAAGTGATAGGTGGTGTCTGTTTACCCCTTCCTTGGGCCCCACAAGTCCTAAGTCACATGAACTCCCAACCCAATTTGTCTCACATGTCCTGTATAGTTGGACTCTTAGCTTCAGAGAGAAGCAACCAACTCTGAGCCCCTAGCAGGGGCATCTCAATGTTGAGAATGTGTTTGCTGCATGGATTATAGTATGTAAACTAGGCTATTGGAATGCTTATTTTTCAGTATTTTGCTACCAAGATTTAGAGCTTGGATCCAAAATACTGGATGTGGGTTTTTTCCTCCTATGCAGCAGTCTTCTGGGCCAAACCACATAAAAATACTAAACTGAGACTGTCGAGACTAGGTGGAAACACATGCCTAATTAATTAAATACCTCAGCATTTATCTGTGGTTGGATGTTCATATTTTGTGAGATTACTGATGTTGCTTTCTGAAATAGAAGATTCCATTATGGTGAAATATTTTGTGCCTTTCCTTCCTCTGAGATACACCCACGCACATGAATTTTGAGGTGAACATGCTCAACAGTCAAATATACCATGTCTGACTGTGGCAATCAGATGTGAGCCAATCACTAGGTCTGTGGTTCCACACCAAATGGCTCAAATAGCTGTCAATCAGGCTTGTAGCATTTATTTATTTATTTACTTAAATTTATATCTCACCTTGCCGGGCAAACTGGCTCAATGTTTTTTTACAAAGTTTCCACACACAAAAATCCTGCTGATCCAAATGGACTGGCAATCATAAATGCTACTGAGGCCTGCTTAGATCAACAATGAATGGTAGGATTTTTTAAAAAATACCATTAATGAATGGCTGATTTATGTGATTGGTGACTGATTTATTTAAACTATTTAAATATTAAACTATTTTAATAATATTAAATATTAAACTCTAAACTGCCGGCTGAGTGGAGCAATAGAGCAGCAAGGGTGAGGTGGGGGTGAATTCTATCGCACTGGATGAGAACTTGCATGCTCAAAAAGCCAATTGTGCTGTACTGTTGCACTGTGAGGAAGGAACAGTTGAAGACTTGCTGAACACCACAAATGGGCTGACAGTCTATCAAAAAACCAGTTCCCTATTCATGACTGGTGAACAGGACATGAACCCAAATGGCAGATGTTCAAACATCTCTATACACTGCTCTCTGTCTACATAATATGACCAGTCCAAACTTATCAATTTGGTATCAATTTCCTGTCCAGTTCAAGAATATTTTTGATCATCAATTGATCCATTTTTCAGAACTAGGCTGACAACATGGCCCTATACACAGAAACATCTTTTTCTTCTTCATTACAATGTGTTTTATATCTAAAAGACGAATGCTGCCCAATTTCTTCAATGCATCTGCAATTTCACTACAGAAGCACAAATTCTAGGAGCTATTCAGGAATTCTGTGCTATGATAATTTTTGCTGTATTCCTTGAGAAAAACAGCTGGTATCATAGAGCACAGAGAAAAGTAATACACAGGAGGCATTTTGAAGCTTCGGATGAGGTATGAGTCAAGTATTCTGCCTAACTTTGCATCATGGTTTAGTGATTAGAGGGTCAGACTAGGATATTGGGAGGGCTGAATCCCCACTCTGCCACGGAAGTTCACTGAATAAACTTCAGCTAGTGTCCTCTCTCTCTCTCTCTGCCTAACCTACTTCACAGGTGTGAGGATAAAATGGAGGAGGGTAGAACAATGTTGTAAATCACTATGGATTCCCAATGAGGAGAAAAAGCAGGATATACATATATAAATAAATAATAATAAATATTGTAACCCAGCTATCCCTCCCCATGCCTACTGGCCACCTATGGCTTTCCCACCCATATTTTCAGCTGTCCAGGTCCAAAGTAAAAATCCAAAACCAGACCACAACCCCAGGTTTTACCTTAATTGGGATCAGCTACAATGGCAAAAACATGTGTGCAAGCTTTTGAGTTCACCAGAACTCTTCTTCAGGCTAAATGGAACAATATAATTTTTTTAAAAAGAGGTAGGGTTGAAAAAGATATTCTAGGCTAGGGGTGGGCACACACTGGGAAAATGTGGTTCAATTTGGTCCATAGTAGAACCACAAACTGAACCTTGAACCAAACTGGTTCGTAGCCCTGCAAATCCTGTTGAAAGGGATTGCAGTTCCTTTAAATAGGGTTTGCAGAAAGCCCGAAAAGCAGCTGAGCCTCCCCACCATGCAGCTGTTTTTCCTGCTGTCTTCTGCAGTCCCTTTAAACTTTAAAGGGACTACAGAAGACAGCACGAAACTGCTGAGCTGTTTTTGCAGCTTTCATCGTCCCTTTAAATCCCTGCTTTCTGTTCCAGCCATGAACTGCACAAACAGCTCTAAAAGTTCATGGAAGTTCATGACGGGTTCTGTTTGCGACCCACAAACAGGGCAAAGTTCATTATGAATTTTGCTCCATGGTCTGATTTGTACCCATCCCTATTCTAGGCAATGATTTTAAAGGCCTTCTCTCAATGGCATTTCTGTGCTGAATGCCAGGCCTCCACAGGGCAAGAGAGAGAAAAGAATGGCATTTTCCCATTGGGATTACAAAGGCCAGTCATCTTCCTTCAGTCTCTCTGGCCTTTGTAATTCCAATTGAAAATTGTTTTTTTATACTCCTCTTGCCCAGAGGAACCCCAGCATTCAGTAGAGAGATGCCATGAGAGTAACCTTTAAAGTCATGGCTTGGAATTTTTTTTCTTCCCCCACCTCCTTTTAAAAAATTATATTCTGACATGTAACATGAAGAAGAGTTCTGCTAATAAACATAAGCAATTTTGCTTGGTCTTCGTAATTTGACTCATATAATTTTCCCCCCAAAGGGAATTTCCATCACATTTGTGTGGCACCTCTTTAAAATACCCTTCTGAGCAAGTGATTTTTCAGGCATAGGTCATCGTAGTCAAGAATGAAAGTAATAAATTCAATGAAAATAGTCTAACAAACTATCACTAGCAGTAAAATATTTATTACACAGAGACTGTGGTTCGCCTATTCAAAGTAAAGGTTTCCCTTGCTCGAAAGCCAGTTGAATCCAACTCTAGGGGGTGGTGCTCATCTCTGTTTCCAAGCTGAAAAGCCAGTGCCGTCCAAAGACTTCTCCATGATCATGTGGCCTGCATGACTAAATGCCGAGGCACACGGAATGCTGTTACCTTCCCACTGAAGTGGAACCTATTTATCTACTTGCAATTTCTTGCTTTCGAACTGCTAGGTTGGCAGGAGCTGGGGCCAGAGATCGGAGCTCATTCTGTAATGTAGCACTAGGGTCTCAAACTGCCGAACTACAGACCTTCCAGTCTGCAGCTCAGTGTCTTAACCTCTGAGCCACCGTGGCCCCTTATTCAAGCTCTTTCTCAATTCAGATGTGTTGGACAGCTCCCCAGCTGGGTTTTAGATTCCATGTACAACCCACAATGCAGGGCACTTTCTACTGTCTGCCCTTTTTAAGATCAGATATTGATTTGGGCTGCCTGGATTTCAAACCAGCCCATGATCTTGTTGAAGTGCCAGCCTAACTTCCTTGTACATTAACCTCAAACAGGAGAACTACCTTGCTGGATCAAATTATGGCCCATCAAATTTATTTTGTTTCTGACACTGGCCAGCCAGATGTAAACACTGAATGTATGACAGAGGTGACTATTCCCTGTGGTTTATCCCCAGGACCCCAATATTCAGAGGTATACTATAAGCAGAAAATATCATAAGGAAAGGTGAATTAGATTTAGATGAAAGTGGAGTGAAAACTGGTAGAAGGAACATTAATACAGATGACAACACATTATTGGCAGAAACAACTACCGATGAAGGTTAACGCAGAATGTGCCAAAGCAGGATTATAGCTGAACATCAAGAAAACAAAAGTAATGACTACTGGGGAATTACACAAAAGGTTGATGATGAAGAAACTGAAATTGTTCAATATTTTCTATTCCTTGGCTCCATCATCAACTGAAAGGGAAACAGCAGCCAAGAAATCAGAAGGAGATCAAGACTGGGAACTGCAGCCATGAAGGAGCTAGAAAAGATCCTTAAGATAAGGATGTGTTGTTGGCAACCAAGATCAAGTCAATCCATGGCATAATATTCCCCATTACTACGAATGGGTGTGGAAGTTGGACAATGAAGAAAGCTGACAGGAAGAAAGTAGGTTCCTTTGAAATGTAGTGTTGGAGGAGAGTTTTACGGATACCATGGACTACCAAAAGAAAAACTGGTTTCTAGACTGTGGACCACCAAAAGAAAAATTGATTTCTAGACCAAATCAAACCTGAACTCTTCCTAGAAGCTAAAATAACTAAACTGAGGCTACTGTACTTTAGTCACATCATGAGAAGACAAAAGTCACTGGAAAAGACAATACTTCTAGGCAAAGTAGAAGGCAGCAAGAAAAGAGGAAGTCCCAACATGAGATGGCTTGGCTCAGTCAACATGAGATGGCTTGGCCCTGTTTGCAAGACCTGAGAATGACTGTTAACAATAAGACATTTTGGAGGACATTAATTCATAAGGTTGCCATAAGTTGGAAGCAACTTGAAGGCACTTAGCACACACACACACACTGTCTCTTTAAATGGAGGGTCCATTTAGCCCTCAGAACTAACAGCTGCTCATAGACCTGATCTGCATCAAACACCGTCTATCCTCAACCACTGATCATTCATTAGATTTTGCCCCACCCAATAGCAAAGAAGCCTCCCTCTTGGCCCTGAGCCACTAACTTTTAAAGACGGAGGCAAATGGGACTTGCATTGTTTTACCAAGTTCTGCTATTCTGGAAATGATGATTTCCAGGCCAGTAAAGCAGGCTTGTGTTCTTAACCCTGAGTGAACATTCTGCTACGTTATAAAATGTACACAAAGACTGTACAGCCATCTGTCCTGTTCTTGTCATCATGCAGCAATGCCAACAACTGAGAAATTATACGAGACAGTTGGTTTCCATCTTTGCTAGACTCCCTTTTTTCCCTTTTGCATGTAGCCAGTGAGATGAAAGGAAACATACTGAAGCAGTCAGGTTTAAATTACACAGCTGTCTTGAAAAAGGACTGTCTAGGGGCTCTTCATAATGGCTTGGTCCAAGTTAATAGCTATTCATTTATTCAAAGGAAGCTGCTACTGCATGGAAGGCTACTATTACCAAAACCTGGGGCTGACCCTTCAAGCCTGTGAGAGAAAGAGCAGAACTATCTTGCATGTGAATTAAACCAAACGCATCTTGAAAGATCTACCTGGCTAAGATGTCCAGAATGGAACTCTCAACCCTTGAGAATGGAAAGAGAGAAAGAGAGCAATAAACTTAATTAAGCAGAAGTAAGCTTGAGAGCGAGACAGTATCATTAAAGGAGAGAATTGCTCAAAGCACTATTCATGTTTTTAATCTTCAGATGCTTGATTCCACATGATATTGCTCATGCCGTTAAAAAAAATTGCCACTGAGTTAAAATGGACTTTCACTTAAGGAATGATCATTTCTCATTTCCTAAAAATGTTTAATTTTTTAAAATTATAATTATCTCTTCTGCCATGTTTTCTCTCTAAACACCACCCCATCCCCAATCCAGAGCCCCCCCCCGCTGCTCCAATCATAGAACATCAGTGGCATATGTAATCCTCAACTAAGTCAAACCTCCTCTCTCCCCCCCCCCCCTTAAATTTCCATCATGCCTTTCTGGGCCTTTGAGTTTGATCAACTGTTTACCCATCTAAGATTTATTTGCACGTGATATCAGTGTTTGAATTCTGCAGGAATTCTGCTTGTCCCCAGCTATAAGAGCAAAGTGGAACTGCCTAGCTTCTGCTTCTACTGGCTTCTTGATCAATTAAGTTTCCATGTCACCAATGTGAGGACCAAGCACTTTTACACAGATGGACAAGGGAAAGCACTCATTTTGTTGGAAGTCTATACTTTCCATCCCCAGACTGGTTAGTGATGGGAACTGCCTAAAAATGATGGCAGCAGTAGCAAAGAGTAAGTGGATTATTGCTTGCCTCTGACAACTTGAGTGGAAGTTGCTATTCAAAAATCACCTGCAACATTGTCTTCAGCTACAGAGTAAGTTCTGAACCAAACCAGGACTGGAGGACATTCCTACTAATCACTTGTGATACACTGAGACAGCAACAATCCTGGATAACAAAAATAAAGGACAGAAGAGGATAAACATTGCTTATAAGCAAGCTGTCAGTCTCAGGACTGCAATGGCTAGCAGTCTGAACCGTGACCCTTAAAGCACCTCACCATTGCCAATTCCTTAACAAGTTTCCTCAGCCATCAACTTGTTTTCAAGAGGCCACTCTATAAACAAACCTTCATCTTCCATCTTCCAGTTGCAAACAGACTGCATAAGGTGCAGAACATCTGCTTGTAATCAGCAACACAATATTAGCTCTGGCATCATGAATACGTTCATATACTCTTGTCAGTAACTCTGAAACTGTGTGCTGGGACACATTAATGCTTGTGTGAGTGGACTGTTAGCGTGCGGGAAGAAATAAATGAAAGTCTTCTCTGAACTGAGGCATGACTCATTTGGCTCTGGCCACGCTTCCTCCTGGTCTGTCTGTGCCAGGGCCATGTAGTTCGGCTGCATGTCTTCATCATGTGTGATTATATCATGCAATCATACAATCACATCCAATGCTAATTACTCATTAATCACTGCTCTGGGCTTGTCTTCTTCCAGACTGGAGGACAACTGAGGGCCTAACCACACATTACAGTTTCCAAGTCCTGGAGTCCAGCAAAGCAGATATGCTCTGGGAATTCCTTGCTGAAAATAAATTTACATGTGCATTTGGGATCCAACTCAGATTTGGATCACAGCATGAAGGAAGAAGCCATGCCCCCTTCCCAACCTGAAACAGCCCCAGCGGAGAAACCTATGACCTGTGCATATGTAGCCCATCAGCTAAAGCCCCCTCTCCCCATGTGCTGTATTTGCAATCTGTATCAGGGCCCCTCACTTGAAAATTAAATTTCAGAAATCACTGGGAGTTCTGTATTCAAAATGTGTGATTTGACAGGGACTGGTGTGGATCCAGAAAGCCTATCAGAGCAGTGACTCATACCAAAACAGGGAGGTTTTCTATGATGTGCCTCAATTTCAATTCAGAGATTTTAAAAAGTGTGCCTCTGCTATCAGAAGCTTGAGAAATACTAAATTTTAAGATTAGTGATGGTACACTAATGGAGAGCCAGTTTGGTGTAGTGGTTAAAAGCAGCAGACCAGGTTTGATTCCCCACTTCTCTGCTTGCAGCCAGCTGGGTAACCCTGGGTCAGTTACAGTTCTCTCAAAAGCAGTTCTTTCAGAGCTTTCTCAGCCCCACCTCTGTCACAGGGTGTCTGTTGTGGGGAGAGGAAGGGAAGGAGATTGCTGCTCTGAGACTCCAAGTGTGCCCGGAACCTGGACTAATGCAATAATCATTCCTATTTTTAAAAAAGGTGATTGCCAGAGTCCAGATAATTATAGACCTATTAGCTTTCTATTGGTTGTGGGCAAGCTGTATGCTCGTCATCTGGCTAACAAACTTAAAAGATCTGGATGTCTGAGCAGAAAAATTTGGGCCCAGAACAAGCAGGCTTTTGTCAGGGGAAATCAATGCTAGATCACTGTGCTGTTTTAAGTCATCTAGTGAGCAAGTACAGCAAAGAGAGGCGCTGTAAGCTATTTGCAGCCTTTCTAGACTTGAAGGAGGCCTTCGACTCCATTCCTAGAGACCTTTTATGGAAAAAACTAAGGGGTCTGGGTAGTGATGAGAGGTTGCTTTTCTTCATTAGGAAGCTCCACTTCAACACTACTTGCCAGGTGAGATGCTCCAATGAGGGTGACTTAACCCCTAAGATACCAATAAATGTTGGAGTAAAACAAGGCTGCATCCTAGCCCCCACTATCTTTTTGTGAATGATCTAGACTGTTATTTGAAAACCATTGATGGCCATAGTCCCAAATTAGGGGTAATCCATCTCCCATTGCTTCTCTACGCAGATGATGCGGTACTTCTTTCCCTGACTCAGATAGGAATGAAAAGACTCTTAGTCCGCTTTCTTGATTACTGTGATGTTAACAAACTAACTTTAAATTTTGGGAAATCTAAAATCATTGCCTTCGGAAGGATGTAGAAGCCTAATAAATGGAAGGTAAGAGGTAATCTGATTGAGCAGGTTCCAAGCTTTAAATATCCGGGAGTACATTTCCATCACAGCCTTAGATGGGCAGTACATAAAAAAGAAATGACCAAATCTGTCAATAGTACCATGCTTGCAGTTTCTCGTTTTCACTATACTAAGGGCAATCAGTATGTGCCCACGGCCATGAGGGTTTTCAATCATAAAATCAGTGCTAAACTGATGTATGGGGTTCCAATCTGGATTTTGGCTATTAATAAAGATATAGAAAAAGTCCGATCTAAATTTCTTTGGAAAATATTAGGCCTTCCCCCACGCATGCCCTATGCGGCCATCTGTTTGGAGACCAATCAGAGTCTTTTGGCAACAAAAGCTTGGATTATGACATTTAAATTTTGGCTCAGGTTACATTTTAGAGCTAATTCCAATCCTTTTATTTCACTAATGCTTACCGAGTCCTCATCCTTGGCATGGTTTTCCCATATAGAGAGTAAGATCACGTGTATAGGAGTTAGTTTTGAAGAGCTTCTTCATTTGTCAGAAAGCTCAGCCTTTCACTTGATTAAACAAAGACTCCTCGACATAGAACACCAAGAGCTGATTAGCCTGACTTCAGGTAGATGCTCCCCCTTGAAGGTAGGGTTTCCTCCCCAAGGGTCTATTGCAGAATATTTTCTCTGTTTAACCACTCCTCATTATCAAAGAGCTTTTACGTTAGGCCATTTTAATGTGCTGCGTTCAGCTGTATTGAGTGGTAGGTTCTCTAAGACTCCTTATGTGGATAGATTATGTCTTTGTGGTGTTAATGAAACTGAGAGTCTGGATCATATCATTCTACACTGTATTTTCTATCATGATGTTCGATCATCATATCTTGAGCCTATGTTGAGAAATCTAGTAAATTATTCTAATGAATGGAAGATATTTTATTTACTCTCTACTTGATCCTCAGTGATTATGGAAATGGTGGCCAAATTTCTGTTTTGGGCTTCTAAGAGGAGGGTATGTATTATTAACTGCATATAACTTCGTATTCCTTGCCTGTCAGTTTTGATACAATATGCCAATAAAGGTTGATTGATTTATTGACTCCATGTGAAGGTGGGATATAAATCCAACTATTCTTCTTCCTCCTCCTCCTCCTCCTCCTCCACAAGGCTGCTTAATGTTGAGATTCCATCGTATTAATATTAAAATCAGTTTCTTTTAAGGATATTTTCAACTTTAATTCTGCCACCTTCAATATGAAAGATTCCTGTATTTAGCCTGAAAAGGTTCTAGGTCTATGGCTCATAATGGGTGCCATACTGCATTCTTTGGAGTAATCTACAGATTGGGGGAGCACATTCAGAACTCTGGGGGGAAGTTGGGGAGTATCTGGGATTTTAGCAGCCCTTTCCCCCACTTGCAATTGTTTCTTGTATCCAATGAAGGAGGGTTGATTGATATTGTTTACCTCATCTTGAGCATAAAATCCCCATTTTAAGACTTCTCCCTCAGGCCCACAACAAACAGGAATCAAAGACGGGAACATTATGGACTGAAGGCCAGAAAGCATAAGGGTCCCTCTTAGTGTATGCCTGACATCAACCTATATACAGTTGCTTTGTCTGCAGTGCTGTTTTATGTCCTATTTTTTAAAAATCTGTGGCTCAAGGGCATCTGAAGAGCATACTACAAACTTGGTGGATAGCAGTGGATTAAAGGTTAGAATAACTGGTCTATGTCCACTGAGACAAGAGACAGCCATATACAATGGGCACTTATTCTGTTCATTGCAGCGCTGGGAAGTAGAAATTCATGAGTAGTACAACTTCTGTGGACTTGTGCACAAACCACAGCCATAGCCAAGCTAGGACAGACACATATGGGCAATGCTCCCTCTAAGCTGTGGAGACTTGTGAGCAAAAATTCTACTTTGTGAGCTACTGGCATTAAAAATATGAGTGAGTGATTTGGCTACTGCATAAATTAGCTTGCTCTGGAGCCATCCTTCCTGAGCTAAGACAAAAATATGTGAGCTGGAGGCTAAAAAACTGTGAGCTAGCTCACACTAACTCAGTTTAAGAGGAACACTGCATATGGGATGTGACATCCCTTGCACCTACATCCAGGATAAAGGTGCCCGCAGATCACAGCCCTATCCCTTGCACTAGTGAATCGAGGTGAACTACCTTCATTCCCCTTTGCTTCTGTAGCATCAGGGAGCCTGTGGCTGTGACGGGATGGCTGATACACTTCAATATAAGATACTCAAAAAGACAGCACTCCATTTGCCAAACCACTTATTTGTCTTTTTGGTGATCCACAGTATCCATAAACTCTCCTCCAAAACCACATTTCAAATGAATCAACTTTCTTCTTGTTAGCTTTCTTCATTGCCCAACTTTCATAGCCATACATAGTAATGGTGAATAATATGGTATGAATTATCTTGATCTTGGTCACCAGCAACACATCCTTACACATCTTTTCTAGCTCCTCCATGGCTGCCTTTCCCAGTCTCAATCTCCTTCTGATTTCTTGGTTACAGTTTCCCTTTTGGTTGATGATGGAGCCAAGGAATAGAAAATATTGAACAGTTTCAATTCCTTTGTTGTCAGCCTTAAGGTTGTGTAATTCCCCAGTAGTCATTATTTTTGCTTTCTTAACATTCAGCTGTAATCCAGCCCGGGACTTTCTGCTTTAACCTTCATCAGTAGTCATTTCAAGTCTACACTGTCTCCTGCCAGTAATGTGGTATCATCTGCATATCTCAAATTGTTAATCTTCCCTCCCTCAATTTTACTCCATCTTAATCTAAATCTAATCCATTTTTCCTTATGATATTTTCTGCATATGGATTGAAGAGCTAGGGAGATAAAATACATTCTTGTCTGATGCCTTTGCCAACTGGAAATCATTCTATTTTTCCATATTCTGTGCTAAGAGTAGCCTCTTGTCCAGAGTACAGGTTGCGCATCCAAACAATCAGATGTTGTGGCATGCCCATTCCTGTTAAAACCAACCATAGCTTTTCATGGTTCACACTGTCAAAAGCTTTGCTGTAATCTATGAAACACAAGCTGATTTTCTTCCGAAATTATCTTGTATGCCTCAGTAAGCAATGCAAATTTGCAATATGATCTCTAGTTTCTCTTGCTAATTTTTTGAAGCATTTTGCTAACTTTTTGGCTTCTCTGCTTGCCAATATGAAAAGAAATTGACAAGTGCTGTAGTTGAGGTAATATTTGCCACTATTTCTTTTTACCTTTTAATATCTGGTATTATATAGCACAAGAGCACTCTTTGAGCAAGTACGTCCAAGAAATGTGTGCTCCTTCTCAATGAGAACAGAAGAACTAGAACACAGTATCAATAGAGAATCTGGAAAACTTTCTCAGTGGAGTGTGGTAAGCAGTGGGGTACCGCAGAGATCAGAACTAGGTGCAATGCTTTTTAACTTGTTTATTAATGATTTGGAGTTGGGAGTAAGCAGTGAAGTGGCTAAATTTGCAGATGACATGAAGTTGTTCAGGGTGGTGACAACCAGGGAGGATTGTGAGGCACTCCAAAGAGATCTGTCGAGGATGGGCGAGTGGGCGTCAACATGGCAAATGGGGTTCAATGTGGCCAAGTGCAAAGTGATGCACATTGGAGCAAAAAATCCTAACTATAAATACACGTTGATGGGGTCTGAACTGGCAGAGACTGACCAAGAGAGAGATCTTGGAGTCATAGTAGATAACCCACTGAAAATGTCGAGACAGTGTGTGACTGCAATAAAAAAGGCCAACGCTATGCTGAGGATTATTAGGAAGGGAATTGAAAACAAATCAGCCAGCATCATAATGCCCCTGTATAAATCGATGTTACATCCTCATTTGGAGTACTGTGTACAGTCACCACACCTCAAAAAGGATATTATAGCATTGGAAAAAGTGCAGAAAAGGGCAACTGGAATGATAAAAGGGTTGGAACACTTTCCCAATGAAGAAAGGTTAAAGTGCTTGGGGCTCTTTAGCTTGGAGAAACGACAGCTGAGGGGTGACATGATCGAGGTTTATAAGATTATGCATGGGATAGAGTAGGTAGAGAAAGAGGTACTTTTCTCCCTTTCTCACAGTACAAGAACTCGTAGGCACTCCATGAAATTGCTGAGCGGTCGGGTTAGAACAGATAAAGGAAGTACTTCTTCACCCAAAGAGTGATTAACACATGGAATTCACTGCCACAGGAGGTGGTGGCGGCTACAAGCATGGACAGCTTCAAGGGGGAACTGGATAAACATATGGAGCAGAGATCCATCAGTGGCTATTAGCCACAAGATATAGATAGGAACTCACAGGCTGGGGCAGGTGATGCTCTGTATTCTTGGTGCTGGGGGGGGGACAACAGTGGGAGGGCTGCTAGTGTCCTGGACCCACTGCTGGACCTCCTGATGGCACCTGGTATTTTTGGCCACTGTGTGACAGAGTGTTGGATTAGATGGGCCATTGGCCTGTTTTTATGTTGTTTGCCCCCTTCCTTTCTGTTGCCTACCAGGAAACTCCCTTTAAAACTTGTTCCTTTAGAATTGTCCCTTTAGTACACATTCTTGATATCCAACCCACATATCCAACCCACAGCACACCCTTGTTTGATCAGAATACCAAATCCTTTAAAGAACATATTTGGGTGGGCAGAGTCACGTGTTTCAAATAATAGTTTTTGTTATGAAAAATTATTTTTAAACCATGCTAATAAAATCCAGTGAAATCACATACCTAGTTTTCTACCAGCTTCTTCTTTTAGCTGCAGGCTAATCTGAAAAGCAGCACAAACAGAAGATTCTCAGAAATCTATATAAGCATGCCACTCGGCTTAACTATGCTTCCACTGGACAGATCCCTACCAGAAAACTCCAACAACAGACAGGATCTGTCTGGCAATGAAACCATGAGTGACACATTGATAGCTCAAGCTGTTAATTTATTAGGTGACAGAATTTCCTTTTTTCTCAGGAATGTTAGGGGATAACATTTAAAGTTACAAAGGACTAAATGGTGTTGCATTATCTCAGACAATAAAGCATCACTTTATTTCAGGGCTGAAGAAAGTTTTGACTCCAGTCAGCCTGTCCAGAGCAGCAGCTTTCCCTTTCCACTAAAATATGACCTGCTGATGATCCCACTTCCACACTCTGGGCCAACAGCTATGATTACTCACTGACACTCCATTAAGCACATTCTCTAAAACTTTTGAGACTGTACAGCAACATCAGTGTGATCTTTACCTGGCTTCCCTGTGACAACCTCAAATATCTGGATGGGGAACATTCACTACTTTCACTTTTACTTAGGTCATCTCTGAAATTCTCCTGTTTGCACACTATTGCTTGAGTGCAAATGAATTTCATCATTACCTTACTGAGCATTTCTCTCCAGAAGCCAAAGTGTTCTGCAAGACCAGTAAACATCATTGTAGTTAGCATGTTGTTTGAATCTTGGAGACTTGGGCTCAAATGTCTGGTGAGCCGCAAACATAATGGTCTCATTCTCAGTTCCCTGTCTGTAAAATCCTAATCCTGATTTATTCATGAGAAGATATATAAGACAGATCCATCAAGGGCTACTAGCCATGGGGTCTAAACAGAGCTGCCATGTTTTATTTTTATTTATTTAGATTATTTATAGTCTTCCTTTCTCACTCATTCAAGGGGAATTACACAGTGCAGGTCAAATACAATCAATGGGATGGGAGACGAAGTACTAAAATAATAAGGTTTGAATTGCAGAATCTAAAAACAAGCAGGAATCTGAAAACAGAGCCAAAACAAAGCATAAGCAATAACGTGAAACATTAAATGATGCAGAAATTACTTCGTAGGATCATACTTGCACCAACAGACAGTACATATTATGCACAATTGTCCACAGACAGTCCCTATCCCATTACCAAAGCATCTTTCTGAAATAATCTGTTACAGTACAGCCCTAATTACCTGTGTAAAAAAGCTCTCCTGAATCATTCAGTTTTTCAGTTTACAGAAAGCCAGGAGAGTGGAAGCCTTCTTTGCACTATTAGGCAGGCCATTCGGGGAGGGGGGGAGGGCACAAGAGAGAATGCATTTGAAAAATAGCTGTTGATTTTGCCCATTTGCAGGGTGCCACCTGCAGGAGGCCCTGCTCCAATCAGCGAAGCTGTTGTCACAGGACATGGGGGAGTGCAATCCTGCAGGTCTGAGGGGCCAAGGCCATGAAGGGCTTTGTACGTAATGTGATAAGTTAACATCTTGAATTAAGCCTCTTAATTGATAGGCACCCAATGGAATGACTGCTCTGCCTAGCTCCCAATAGCAACCAAGCTGTGGCATTCTGTATCAGCTGGAGTCTTCAGTACGATTTGGAGGGAAGACCTGTGTAAAGTGCATTAAAGGTAAATGTAAAGGTTTCCCTTGGTTGAAAGCCAGTTGAATCCGGGCTTCTGGTTTTAGTGTCTTGCAGGTTGGACGCATCCCATCAAACTCTGATGAGGACGCGCCAAGTCACGGCAGACAGGAGGGGTCTCGGATG
The DNA here is from genome assembly GCF_001447785.1 of Gekko japonicus. Taxonomy (NCBI): domain Eukaryota; kingdom Metazoa; phylum Chordata; class Lepidosauria; order Squamata; family Gekkonidae; genus Gekko; species Gekko japonicus. The sequence continues at coordinate 673,286 of NW_015168670.1, read as the reverse complement.
ATTCCAAGCCTCCCTGGAGCCCTTGCAGGGGGCTCTCTGCCTGGGGTGCAGAGGGGTGCCTCTTCCAAGGCGACGGCCAAGGAATTGAGGCTCCCCTTACCCCGAGAGGTCCTGCCGCCGCGAAGCCATTATGGCATCTAGAGCTGACTGCCGGATGGAGCGGGCAAAAGATCAAGCATAAAAACGTTCTTACTACAGTTCAAAAGTGATAAACTGTGAGTTAAGCAATCCCCCTCTAAGCGGCTGAGCCAAGTTAAAACAAACAAAACTATCCACGAGATGAAATAGTGGGAGGGGAGGAGTTGGGGATTCCACCCCTCCATTAAACTTAACAGTTCCCAAGCAACAAGCCCGGGGGGGGGGGGGGGATGATACTGACCGAGACTGTAAACAAAACTGGAAGGTGCAAAATAGTCCAAAAGCGCATGTAAATCGAAGAACTTTTACTTTAAACTAAAAATATTTTTTCTTGTGTAAACAATGTCTGGTAAAGGAAGAAGGATGGCGCTGGAAAATAAACCTCCTACAGGAACTACCCAACCAACATCTCCTCCCTGAACGCTGGAAACAGCTACTAATTTCTCCAACATGCTTGCAACAGCACTGCGCCCTCTACTCAACAACAAACTCCATGGTGTTCAAAAGCAACTGATGGGAATTGACAAAAGAGCGGATAAGACTGATATAGCCCTTAAGAAAGTGGAGGCAAAAACAAAAGATATTAAACAGAAGCTAGAAGAAGTGGAAAAAGAGTGAATTTCTGATAAAGGACAATCGCTGCAACTACAAATGGAGAGATCAATGTATGTCCTGTGCTTCCAAGGGTATCCCAGAACAGAAAGGGGAAAATTTAAAAGAACTATTAAGTCAAGAATTAGCACCAGTGATGGAGCTTAAACAGGATCTATTTCAAAATGATATGGACTTAGCCTATCGAACTTACCTAGACTTTATTAAGAAAAATAAGCTACCTGGTGAAATATTTGTTAAATTTTCCAAAAGATCTACTAGAGACGCAGTCTTGAAAGCAACATCTGGGGAAACCCTGAAAGTTAAAGACCAAGAAGCAAGAATCTTAAAAGATATTCCATTTGAGGTGCAAAAACAAAGACGGCAATACAAAGACTTAACTTCCTTCCTACGGAATAACTCAACCCCCTATAGATGGATATTCCCAGAAAGACTTCTTTTTAATTATAATGATAAGAAGATCAGGATTGACTCTGCGCAGAAAGCTAAAGACTTTTTGGAACAACAACAAAGCCCAATGAAAGATGAAAGGAAAAATAAGGACAGTATCTAAAAAGAAAAGCGAATGTGAATCAGAAGACACCTCAAGCAGTTCTTGTAGTACCTCTGAGGTTTCGAACTCGGAAAAAGGAGAGGCTGCCCCTAAATTACTTAAAGTTCAACTGAAAAACAAACAAGAAGGAGGCAGCTGTGTCGCCTGGGATCTCTCAGAGATGCGGCTTGCAAACCAGCAGTTAGAGAGGGGGTGCAAATGTACGCACCCCCCGGAGACTCTTGCAAAGGGTCTCCAGTTATGGAGCACTGAGGGTTGCCTCCTTCCCGGCATGCCGTCGAGAAATTGCTCCGATGGTCTCCCTGCTGTGTTCCGACAAGGACTTAGCTACGCATACCCCATCAAACGAGTGGAGGACCAGCAGTCAATATGTATGTCTGTTGGCGAGATCTACTTGATCTACATATAAAGAGTGAGTAAAGTTGAAACGAAACAACAAAGCAAGCCCCCCGGGGAAAAGCGAGGGGGGAGAGGGGACTCTCCTCCGCTAAGAACTGTTTACAAGCATTTCGGAGCTAGAAGAAAGGGGGGGCATGTTTAAAAGCGGCAATGGATTATATTGGAGAGATCACAGAAGGCAGTTAAGCACTGAAGCAAGTTTTTGGGACTTTGGCAAACTTTGTAAAACTAAACATCCTTAAAAATGGTGACGGACAACGTAGTAAGAGAAGCAAGCGATATCCAAGCGTCTTCCAGGAAGTGGAAAAGCGGCTGGTAACCATGTGACCAGAAATAATAATCATAGACTCGTGCAAACTATGTCTTAAGCCTTTGTCCCCTGTTGGTATAAATGAGGTACTATGCAAGAACTGTGCTACACGTCAGCTGTTGCTTTTAAAAGGACTGTGTTAATATCGGAGAAGCGTCTAACCAATGATCATAGGGGCTTCCAGGATCGAAGAGGAGAGTCAAATGGGCATTTGCAATTCGAAGGGCCTGTATGCAGACCATAAACAAGGCTTAAAGCAAAGGAGTACCCTCCATGGTTATATCCTGATTAAGTCTGCTGGGCACTAAGGTGACGAAACTCTCTTCAAGCTGGGCAGTGAAAAGCAAATTGGAATGACCTCTATGACTGAAGGCAAGAATTTAAGCGGAACAGTTCTGGAAAAAGGAGAAGGGACTTTGTTTTGAGATGGCCCGTTTCTGATACAGCAAGACGGTGCCACAGGGAAGAAGAAAGAGGAAAACAGCAATGGAAGAGAAAATGAGACTGTGTTATATCTACTGAGGGAGACTCACAGTTAATTTGCTTTTCATGGTGAAGGGAAAAATAATGGTTAAATGAGATGCTATTGTTGTCTGAAATTTGTTAAATAGCGATTCTCCTGGACTACTCTTCATATAGATTTGTTGGGAAGTTTTCACAAGCTATGACGATGACTGATCACTCTCAATGTTAAAGAAAGCTTTTTACTATTGTTAAGCAAACTTTTTACAAGCCGTATGTGACCTCCAACCCTTGGATTTTTAGTGGATTTTCTTTCTCCTATAGTGTGTAATCTCCCTCCCTAATTTCGTTGTAGTTTTTAGTAAATGCAAATAAAAATTCCCTTATGGGGGGCCATAATAAATAAATAAACAAGAAGAACAAGCTATAATATCCATTTTAAGGTGTGATGACCAGAACTGCACACAGTATTCCAAATGAGGTCGCACCATTGATTTATATAGGGGCATTATGATATTGGCTGATCTGTTTTCAATGCCCTTCCTAATAATCCCCAACATAGCATTGGCCTTTTTTTTTTTGCAGTCACACACTGTCTCGACATTTTCAGTGAGTTATCTACTACAACTCCAAGATCTCTCTCTTGTTCAGTCTCTGCCAGTTCAGACCCCATCAATGTGTATATATATTGAGGATTTTTGGCTCCAATGTGCATCACCTTGCACTTGGCCACATTGAACCCCATTTGCCATGTTGACGCCCACTTGCTTATCCTTGACAGATCCCTTTGGAGTGCCTCACAATCCTCACTGGTTTTCATCACCCTGAACAACTTAATATCATCCGCAAATTTAGCCACTTCACTGCTTACTCCCAACTGCAAATCATTAATGAGCAAGTTAAAAAGCATCGCACCAAGTTCTGATCCCTGCAGTACCCCACTGCTTACCACCCTCCACTGAGAAAATTTCCCATTTATACTGACTCTCTGTTTTCTATTAATTAGCCAGTTTTTGATCCACAAAAGGACTTGTCCTTTTATCCCACGATTTCTGAGCTTACTTTGGAGACTTGGATGAGGAACTTTAGCAAAAGCTTTCTGGAAGTCAAGGTAAACAATATCCGTTGGGTCCCCCTTGTCCACATGTTGTTCACCCCCTCAAAGAACACTAACAGGTTAGTTAGACAAGATCTTCCCTTACAGAACCCATACTGAGTCTTCCTCAATAGTTCTTGTTCATCTATGTGCCTACTAATTCTTTCCTTAATAACAGTTTCCACCAATTTACCCGGTATCGACGTCAGACTGACTGGCCTGTAATTTCCCGGATCTCCTCTGGAACCCTTTTTAAAGATGGGAGTGACATTAGCTACCTTCCAGTCCTCAGGAATGGAGGCAGATTTTAAGGAAAGATTGCATACTTTTGTAAGGAGATCCACAAATTCACATTTGAGTTCTTTCAGAATTCTCAGATGTATGCCATCTGGGCCTGGTGATTTATCAGTTTTTGTCTATCAGTTTTAGGACCTCCTCTCTCGTCACCTCAATCTGACTCAGGTCTTTCAACACCCCTCCCGAAATCAGCGGTTCTGGAGTGGGCAAGTACTTCTCATCTTCCACAGTGAAGACAGAGGCAAAAAATGCATTTAGCTTCTCAGCCATTTCCCTAGCATCCTTCAGTACTCCTTCAGAAGGGTTTTTACCTACAATTTCTCTACTTCAAACTACTCCAAGCTTTTCTGTAACTCTGAACTGGTGGGGGGATGCTGTGGTCTTTGTAGCAGCAAATGGAGAGGGATGAAGTACCTCCTTCCCATAGCCGTTTGTGTCAAAGTACCCCGTTTCTTTTAAATGAATGGTGCTAGGGCTCTGTTACAATTATTTGCATGTGATGGTTAGTTAGCCCTTAAAGCCATAACAACTAACAGGTGTTCCAATATTTCTCTGATGCCAAATGCAACACAAAAGTTCCTTAAAAGGCAGAGAGCACAGGAGAAATCTAGATAGATTCAGGTGGGGCAGTCATGTTGGTCTGAAGCAACAGAACAAAGTTTGAGTCCAATGGCAACTTTAAGACTATCAAAGTTTTATTCAAGATATAAGCTTTTATGTGTAAACACACTTCTTCAGGAAAAATATGGTAGTCCTTATATGATAGTACTTCTTCACCCAAAGAGTGATTAACACATGGAATTCACTGCCACAGGAGGTGGTGGCTACAAGCATGGACGGCTTCAAGAGGGAATTGGATAAACATATGGAGAAAAGGTCCATCAGTGGCTATTAGCCACAAGGTATAGATAGGATCTCTGAGGCAAGTGATGCTTGAGAGGGGGGGCAACAGTGGGAGGGATTCTAGTGTCCTGGCCCCAATGATGGCACCTGGTATTTTTGGCCACTGTGTGACAGAGTGTTGGACTGGATGGGCCATTGGCCTGATACAACATGGGCTTCTCTTATGAACAATACTGGAGAATGTTTTCCATTGAGCAACTTCCATTTTATTGCTTCTTATTCCCAGCATTCCAAGAGTGCAACCTGATTCTAACCACAGCCTGCGCCCACTGAAATCAGCAAATCATCCTGTGCAGGACGCTGACAAAAGCCTTCCAATCATGGCCTGAGAAAGATCCTCCCCACCCCCTTTCAAACGCCAAGGGTGATGAAGAGTGCTGAAGAACTTATGGCACCACTGTGTTGCATTATTTGTACTGTTTGTTTTAAAAGTTAGTAAGTTGGCTTTTGGTTTTGATAGGGACCAACATGACTACCCACTATTTATTTATTTCCTTCATTTATACCCCACTTTTCTCCATCGTATCCTCACGACAACACTGTGAGGTAGGTTAGGCTGTGAAGGGGTGACTGAGTAGACACCTGATAATCCTCCCCAGAGGCCATCCAATCGCGTGACATGTCTGGCTATGCCTCTGGCAGCATTTGTGCCCTCTCAATCTAATCCCTTTCCAAAAGAAGAAGAAGAAGAGAAGAGATTGGATTTATACCCCGCCTTTCACTACCCGAAGGAGTCTCAGAGCGGCTTACAAATGCCTTCCCCTCCCCACAACAGACACCCTGTGAGGTAGGTGGGGCTGAGAGAGCTCTGACAGAAACTGCTCTTTTTCAAGAACAGCTGTGCCAGAACTACGGCTTGCCCAAGGTCATCCAGCCAGGTGCAAGTGGAGGAGGGGGGAATCAAACCCAGCCCTCCCAGATTAGAGTCCGCACACTTAACCACTATACCAAACCTTTCCTCAAAGTTCCATAAAGTCCCCTTTATGTTATCCATCCAAGACTTCGATCTCTCTGGGTAAGGACCATGCCACTCCCAAGTATTAACCACTCCACTCTTAATCTTCAACTGTAGCATAGGAAAAATACCTGGCAGACTTCCCTGCTTCACTAACAGGCCAGTCAGTCTGTCGGGCAAGAAACTTAACTGCCAAATCCCCCCACCCCCATCTCGATGAAGACAAAGCAGAGGAACCGAGATAGATTCAGAAGCCCAGGAGCGGGATGGAGCAGCAGCAGGCTGGCAGTAGCCAGTTTCTCCCCCAGCCTCCAGCCAGTTCTGGAGCATTCTTTCTCTCCAGTCACGAAAGCAGCAGCTCTTCCAAGGCTGCTCAAGGTGCCTGGCAGCGTCCAGTAGCTCTCACACTTTCCCCCTCCTTCGGCTCCTGCTGTGAGGATCAGGCTGTCTTTGGCAAGAGGAAGCCTTGGAAAGTTGCAGACATTCCTAGCGAGAGGGATCAATCTGCTGTTTCAATTCTCTCCCGCAGGAGAGCACGGAATGGCTGCGCACGGGCCCGGGGGGACTTTGGGACCACCACAAAGGGAGGAGGAAAGCTCAGCCCCCTTTCCAGACGGCTATAAAGCCGGGACCGGCATTCTATTACCGCCTCAGAGCAGAGCCGGGAGGCATCTCGGAGGGGTTCAGGCGGGAGAGCCTTCTCTGATTATCAATCCCCCACACACACACCCAAGCGCGCGCGCGCGCGATTCCAAGGGGCTCCAGTTGAGTCAAGGTCGTCCAACACCTGAAAACGACCCGCTTAATCCCCGCTCCCAAGACACGAAACTTTCCTTAGGGGGAAGCCCTGACAGGGCAGTCGGTGCTACCCATGACGGGGGAGCCCCACAGCCCGGAGGGGGAGCCCGCCCCGCTCCTCAAGAGCGCCGTCCAGCCGGCCCTCCTGGTCTCCTGCGCTCTCCTGCTGTGCCTGTGGGCGCGGAGAAGCCCGAGGGCCCCCGGCAAGGGCCCGCCCGGCCCCGTCGGCTGGCCGCTGCTGGGCAACGTGCTGCAGCTGGGCCGCCTGCCTCACCTCACCTTCTGCGAGCTGGCGCGGCGCTACGGGGACGTCTTCCAACTGCGCCTGGGCATGCGCGCCATCGTGGTGTTGAACGGCGAGGCGGCCATCCGGCAGGCGCTGGTGCAGCAGAGTGGGCTCTTCGCCGGGAGGCCCGACTTCCCTTCCTTCCGCCTCGTGTCGGGCGGGAAGAGCATGGCCTTCGGGCGCTACACCGAGCGCTGGCGGGCGCAGCGGCGGGTGGCCCACGCCACGCTGCGCGCCTTCTCGACGGCCAAGACGCCCAGCAAGCGGCTCTTCGAGCAGCACGTGGCGGCCGAGGCGCAGGAGCTCATCGACGGGCTGGTGGCGCTGAGCGAGGGCGGCGCTTACGGCGACCCGGCGCCGCTGCTGACCGTGGCCAACGCCAACGTGATGTGCGCCCTCTGCTTCGGGCAGCGCTACAGCCACGGCGACGGCGAGTTCCGGGCGCTGCTGGGCAGGAACGACCGCTTCGGGAAGACGGTGGCGGCGGGCAGCCTGGTGGACGTGCTGCCCTGGCTGCAGGCCTTCCCCAACCCGGTGCGCCGCGTCTTCCACGACTTCCAGGCGCTCAACCGGGAGCTGCACGACTTCGTGCGAGCCAAAGTGGCGCAGCACCGGCGCACCTTTCAGCCGGGCGCCTCCCCGCGCCACATCAGCGACGCCATCCTGGAGCGCATGGAGCACGGGCCCGGGGCCCAGCAGGGCCTGGCGGGGGACTACGTCGAAGGCACCCTCACGGATCTCTTCGGTGCCGGCCAGGACACCACCTCCACCGCCCTGGCCTGGGTGCTGCTCCTTCTCCTGAAGCACCCGGCGCTCCGGCGGCAGCTACAGGAGGACCTGGACCGAGTGGTGGGCCGCGGCCGGCTGCCCACGGCCGACGACCGCTCCGCCTTGCCGCGCCTGGAGGCTTTCCTCTACGAGTCGCTCCGCTACAGCAGCTTCGTGCCCCTCACCATCCCGCACGCCACCACCGCCGACGTGGTCCTGGACGGCTTCCACATCGCGAAGGACACGGTGGTCTTCGTCAACCAGTGGTCCGTCAACCACGATCGGCTCCGCTGGAAGGACCCGCACGTCTTTGACCCGGCGCGCTTCCTAGACGCCGCCCAAGAGACCCTCGACCGGGATCTTGCCTGCCGGGTCCTCATCTTCTCTCTGGGCAAGAGGCGCTGCATCGGGGACCAGCTCGCCAAGCTCCAGCTGTTCCTCTTCACCGCCATCCTCTTGCATCAGTGCGACCTGGAGGCCAATCCTGCCGACGAACTCACCATGGACTGTGAGCACGGGCTGGCTCTCAAGCCGCTGCCCTACACCTTGGCCGTGAGGAGGCGATGCCTTTGCCAAAGCCCTGGGGAGGAGAGGCCAGCAGGAGTCGTCCATGTTACCTCTTGAAGGGCTGGGGCTGCCTTCCAGAGGCACACTGCCTGGGTGCTTAGGTGAGCCTCACCGTGAGAAAACCAGGGGTGCATCCTGTAGCCAGGGTTTCCTTTTAAACCAGCTTCTGCTACTGTGCCTTTAGCAGCCACTTGGTAGGCAGCCTTTGCCAATGATGATGCTTATGGTCCTGGAAAGAGTCCACTGCCTCAGATTTCTACATATTTTCAAGCTACTGTTGAAGGCACATGAACATACTAGGCTGTTTTTCTGGTAGCAAGTTTGCAACCAAACACCCCTTCTGTTCTGTTCCTTCTGCACTTATTCAGATGTCTCACTCTCCCCTCTGCCTGTTGCAGCTTAGTAACAGAGTTCAATCAGATTTCTTTAAAGTAGAGGCACTCTGGAACTGTTGTGACTGAAATAACAGACAGCTGTTATTCCGGGATGTACAGGAAAGGCAAACCTGTCTCCTTCTGAGAGACTGGTATTCTGAAATAACTTTCCTGCATCAATGTTGCCTTAAGAGCTGACAAATTATCCCCGTGCAGAAGGGTTTATCTACTCAGGAGGAATGTTGTAATCTGTATAGCACAGGCAGGGCAAGGTATGAAGGCTAAAGTTTGAATTAAATTTGATCACAGAATCATAGAGTTGGAAGGGGCCATACAGGCCATCTAGTTCCTGTTTAATACGGGATCAGCCTAAAGCATCCCTGACAAGTGTTCGTCCAGCCACTGCTTGAAGACTGCCAGTGAGGGGGAGCCCTAGGCAGTGGGTTCCACGACTGAACTACTCTTACTGTAACATTGGCAAGGCAGAAGCAATGTTTCTGCAAAGCAGATACACAGCCCAGTTTAAAGGAGACGCCTCCCTATGAGTGCAAAAGCCCCTTTGGGAAAATGCTTTTGCCTCGACCAGCATCATTTTTCAGTCAGGTCTCCCTCTAGAGCAGGGGTTCTTAACCTGGGGCCCACAGATCCCCCAAGAGGTCTTTGGACAGGTTTTGGGGGTCCATGAACTTGGATGGGGGGGATTACATCTTTATTTTTCACTACCCTCTAATGGAAATTTAGCATTTTCTTCCATTATGAATGTAGGAAACAAACCACAGTAGTAGTAGCAGTACCTGTGACTTTTGTGACCAATAGAAATCACAGATATTTTCAAATCACATTACAGTTGTTGTCTTATTATTTAATGTATTAATAAAGAAGCACATATATTACTATATAATACATTTTATTTGTTTACTGTATTTCAATATAAGTGGTTTCCTTTGTAATTGTATGTATTTTATGCATTTAGAGACATTATTCGGAGAAGGGGTCCATACCCAATGTGGTCCATGGCACAAAAAAGGTGATGCACTCCTGCTCTAAAGGAAAGGGTACCTCTGGGCCAGGCTGTACTTAAAACATCTGGAAAGCTGAAAGTAGACAAAAAAAGAGTGGGGGAAGCCTGGAGGGAAAAAGCAGTCATAGCTTGTGGGGAGGAGACAGTGTGGAGTCCAGAAGCAGCAGGAGAGGCGTGCTGGCCCTTTTCCCACACCCCAGAACTTGTCTGCTGCAATCTGTTCTCTCCCCCATTTCAGACACATGTTTGCAACAAGGTTTTGCTTGCCCCACTGAAGAAGGGGAGGGAGTTGCCGCAGAAAAGTGGCAGGCAGGGAAAGGGTGAAATCACCCTCTCCCCCACTGCTTCTCTGTTCCAGATCACCCACTTCTGAAACTATTTTTCCTTAGAAAACAGGAGTCTTGTGGCACCTTGAAGATGATCAAAATTTTAATCCTGCATAAGATTTTGTAGACTTGCTCAGATACTGAGAGCCGGTCTTCGCTTTTAAGGAGGAGGGACAGGACAAAAACAAACAGCAAGTCAAGAGGCTGTGAAATGTAGGAAGTACAGAATGAAATGTAATTAAGTATAAATACCCTTCACATGTTACGCTAAGCTGCTGCCTATAATTGGTGAGGAATCCCAGGGTTCGCTTAGATGGTCACAGTTATAATGAGATACAAATCACTTCTGGTTTAGGGGGGGTGGGGTGCGGCTACCGTTGGAGTTCAGCTTCATGTATTTGAGAGCCCTCTTCCCTGCTAAGGTCTTGGCATGGCTAACTCTATTATTACTCAAGTAGCAACGGAATCCTCTTTCTTCAAGTGCAGAAGCGAGTGATGTTAGCAACTTTGTCGGTTCCAGTTAAAGCTGAAATGAAAACGCAAGCCTGCTTGTAAAATGCACGAACTTGGCAGCTCCTTATAAGCTTGCTGCTCCCAGCCAGGCAGTCAGGAAGTCAGTGATTTTTAATTTTTTTTGGCATAGGTTTGCAGGGAGCTGTCCTCTTTTCTTTTTCTGTTATCGGGCCATAGTTCCTATCTTGAAATTTTAACCAAGTACTACTAGGTGTTTAATACATTTACAGGATGAAGCCTCGCAAGTTGTATCCAGATCCTTTATGTTTTAACATGAAGCCTCTTTGACATGAAATTAACATGTATTTGAATCCCCACACTTGCTGGTTCTATTCCTGATGCCTTTCCTGTCTCCAGAAGGCAGTCGTGGATCGTTATGCAGGACAAAATGCAGCTTCAGGACTCAAAGCCAATGACTGCGGAGTGGCCCTCCATACCACAGTCTTCTGCATTAAGAAGCTGGAGACTTGCTGCCTAAGTAGATTGGAGCCTGCTGGCCTTCTGCATGTTTCAGGATGGCTCACAGAGTTCTTCGCCTATCCCCCATCTCATGCAAAGGCTTTGCATACGGTGGCTCATGGCAATCAGTTTTAGGCTTGTGTATGTTCCTCCCCAGAATAGCACAGGTGATGTAAAGCTTTTGGTTTGGTGGGCATCATCTGTAAGGATGTCTGTGCCTGCGTAGCAACTGCATGTCCTACACATGGGGAAAACAGCACAAGCCCAACAGCACATACAGGGTCAGCACATGGTGGGGAGGGCAGAGAGGGAATGCTGCATGAACCAGCCCCTTTGCATTGGGAAGAACAAGGAAGAGCAGAACAGTCTTCAGAGGGGAAATTGATATTGCATAGGAGATTGCCTGAGCACAATCAAATCTCCACTTACTTAATGTCTTCTTTCAGTGTCCACATCTGCCGCTTGGAAGTAGTTAACGTGTAGGGCAGTTTCTTCTTCCCACCAATTGTTATACTTGTTACATAAGCCAGTGTTGGGAGAATTTTTTTAGCCTTAATACTGCAGTACATATTTGATTCCAGTATGCTTTCCTATTCTTAAGTGTGGATGAAGGTATCTTTTTCATAGATTTACTTTGTATTATTTTATAATAAGCATTACTTGAATTTTACTTAATATTTTTATACATGTGAGTGTGTCCTGTCTGAATAAAGATCTTGACACAATTTGCTGTATTCTTGCGGGGGACAAAAGAACTATGGATGACCCCCACACACAGACACAAAGTGGGGTTTCCGAATGGGTACTAAAATGAAGTAGGAGGCTGTTCAAGTATTACACAGGACAACATTGTCATATGTATTTTGGATAAAATGTCCAAATGGGATGCTCCCTCTTTAACCTTTTCACCTATGAAAACTTTTAATCAGGGTTGTGAGTACACTCTACCCAGTTCTAGAGCTAGAAAATAAACCTGAGTGCAACATACTGTTCTAGGAGGCTCAGGTTCTGAAAGGAGGTTGTAATCTGACCAGATTGCTGTGCATAAATCTTCCATCCTAGCTTCATGTCTCCATCTATGACTTCTGGAAGAATCCTTTACCTAGTAAGTGTGTGCAGGTAAAACACTGTATACTTGAGGAATCAGGTAAATGCTTAATGCATGCTAAACGCTGACTTAAATGGAATTTTGTCCACAGTCCGTGCACGTATTTCACTTGTCTCAAATCAAAGTGGTTGTAGATTGATATCAATGAAATTGAATCCATGGAACAGAACTCTCCAGTGAGTGGCAAAGTCCCACCCACTTTTGGGGGGAGCTGCTTTTTGGAAGGATTTGCAGTTAAAGGTGTACACACAGAGAGCAACAGTATCACACCTGCTCTTCTTTGCATGCACAGTGAGAAGCTGGATGGCCAGGTCACTCTGCATGGGGATAATTCCTTTGGACCAAGGCAGGTTCACAGATACTCCCTTGCCTTCCGCCTGGCACAGGCTTCCATCCCACAGTCTGAGCTCCAGTGTTCTAGACACATGCCTGTGGTACAGAGCCCCTTTCCCCCCCACGAAGCTTATATTTTGATCTAATTCCTATGGTCACATATCAGTTGCATCAGAACAGCACAGACAATATATTCCTTTAGTTTCCGTTGCCTGTATATATGTGTGGGGGGGGGGGACCTCTGCTCTGTCAGACTCCAGTGTTAGTCTATTCAGATGAAATAACAGTCTTGTGGCAACACAAAGGCTAACCAAATTATTGTGGCAGAAGGACTTGTCAGTAAGAGCCCATCTCATCTGATGCAAATCCATAGCATCTGTTATGGTAAATTTTTGAAGGGGCCACAAAAATCTTTGTAGTTTCTCCTGCTGTTCCTGTGGTGGGTGTTTGGCTCATCCTCAAGTGACTAAGGAAGGGTGACTTGCTGGTGGGTTTGTGGCAGAGGCAAGAACTGAACCCTTAACCTTCCAGATCACTGTTCATTTCTGTAACTACCACAGTACCACCAGCTCCTACTGTGAACAGAGTAGGCTGGGGGGGGCATTGCTCCCTATGGCCTTTATGCAGTACATCTGTTGTGGAACTCTATAGTCTGTTTTGTAAAGGCATCATCAAAGACCCAAGCAAAAAGATGTCAGGAAGGAAAAGAAAATATTCACAAAAAAAGGGAAAAACTTTAGAGGAGTTTTCCACTACTCCAGCAAAGATGATAGAGAGGTATTGAAAATAACTTTGATCTAATCATGGGCCATAGGAAGGCATTAAGAAAATAAAATAACCAGTGATGCAATTTGCTTTTTCAGGGGTGATTCTCAACTGCTTTTCAGATTCCCTTTAAGGAGAGCTTTTTTGGGGTACTCACCAGAACTGAGCAGTGGCTCTCTGAAGTCCCAATCCTTGTATGCTGGCCTGCCCCACTTAGCCAGAGCAAGAGAGAGTGGACCCCCAGGAACAGCCTAGTAGGGATCTGCAGAGGGAAGAGGGAATTGGTGGAAATCGACGCAACAATTTTTTAACACAAAAACACTCTGCTTTTAACAATGCTTCATTGATGTTGACAGAGACAAGTCCTGGAAAAGGTTTGTTGTGTTGAAAGGATCATTCAGAATGTTAAGCTTTTTGGACTTCATCTGTAAGCTGCCCAGATCAACCGGTCCTGTTGGTCAATCAACTCAAGTGTTTATCATTTTAGCAATTGCATAACACCAGGGTTGAAGCTGGGGTGGAGGCAGTGGGTACACCATCCCAGTTGGGGCACTGTCTTAATTTGTGGCATGACAGCTTCTATTTGAAGACTGGAGGGTTATTTTCAGGCATTCTTCTAGTTTTCACATGGTCTCCTGTAGCTGCATCACCGCTCATTCCCCATCAACAAGGCAGGTCAGTTCAGGTAGGGCAGGAGAATGACAGGACCTGTGGCAACTTAGACATTCAGTACACATAGAGCCCCACAGCAGGGCAACAGGCACCCACCCCCCATGGCCAATTCAGCTTTGGAAAACCACACAGGAGGGAAATAAAGCCCCTCTCCCTAGTGCCATGCTTACAGGCAGAATCTGGCACCATGGCACTTGGGAACAATAGTTCCTGGATGCTTCATGATTGTGAGTCGGATCAGGGGACCCGACTCAGGTCACATGTATCGTCTGGTAGAGTCCTTGCAGTATCACAGGTTGCCTGCCACTGTTCTAAATAGTAATGGCTATTTGGCCTGGCTGTTAACGGCTGAACCATCCACAGCCCCTAAAGCACTGGCATATTTTTCTTCTGGAATGTTTTCTCCATTTTTATTTTTTTTTAGTGTTTTTAAAATTTTAACCTGAATCTATTCAAATTTATTTATTGCATGTTGTCAACTACCCTGAGCCTAATAATAATAATAATAAATTATTTCCTATAGAGGACCTTGCCTTTATAACCAAATCAGAACATTGGTCCATCCCATTCCGTGTTGTCTGCTTCACCTGGGAACAGATCTGCAACAGGGAAAGTCCTGTCCTTACTCTGGGAGAGTGAAGCTTGTGCCCTTCTGCATACAAAAGCATGTATTCTACCACATGCTGCACTTCCACCCAAAGCTATGGGGAGAAATGCAAAAAAGAAAAAAAATCAGAAGCAATCACTGAGTCCGGGGAGGGAACAATCAGTTGCTGGAAGCAGG
>NW_015168670.1:625374-658771 GCF_001447785.1 Gekko japonicus | reverse complement strand
CTTTTTAATGTACCATTCATTCTTTATTTGTTTCCTCATAGATGTTGAATTTACTTTCAGATCCATCCAATATCCCAAGGCTGTTATCAGGTTGCTTTGTGGAAAAGACTGATCTGCGCAAATGAGTTAACTAGAGTTCAGACCAGTGTTCCATCTAAGCTGAGTTTGTGTGAGCTAGCTCACAGTTTTTTGGCCTCCGGCTCACACGTTTTTGTCTTATCGCAGAAGGATGGCTCCAGAGCAAACTAATTTATGCAGTAGCCAAATCGCTCGCGCACAACCTTAATGCCAGTAGCTCACAAAGTAGAATTTTTGCTCACAAGACTCCACAGCTTAGAGGGAGCATTGGTTCAGACATAGTCCATTCAACAGATAAACAAGCTAACACACACATGTAATGCCTGCAGCCTTAAGAACATAAGAACATAAGAGACGCCAATGTTGGATCAGGCCAAAGGCCCATCCAGCCCAACACTCTGTGTCACACAGTGGCCAGAAATACCAGTGCCATCAGGAGGTCCAGCACTGGGGCCAGGACATTAGAAGCCCTCCCACTGTTGACCCCGCCCCCAAGCACCAAGAAGACAGAGCATCACTTGCCCCAGAGCCCCTAGCTATACCTTGTGGCTAATAGCCACTGATGGACCTCTGCTCCATATGCTTATCTAATTCCCTTTTGAAGCCGTCCATGCTTGTAGCACCCACCACTTCCTGTGGCAGTGAATTCCATGTGTTAATCACTCTTTGGGTGAAGAAGTACTTCCTTTTATCCGTTCTAACCCGACCGCTCTGCAGTTTCATGGAGTGTCCACGAGTTCTTGTATTGTGAGAAAGGGAGAAAAGTACCTCTTTCTTTACCTGCTCTTTCCCATGCATAATCTTATAAACCTCGATCATGTCACCCCTCAGTCGTCTTTTCTCCAAGCTAAAGAGCCCTAAGCGCTTTAACCTTTCCTCATAGGGAAAGTGTTCCAACCCTTTTATCATTCGAGTTGCCCTTTTCTGCACTTTTTCCAAAGCTATAATATCCTTTTTAAGGTGTGGTGCCCAGAACTGCACACAGTATTCCAAATGAGGTCTCACCATTGATTTATATAGGGGCATTATTATATTGGCTGATCTGTTTTCAATACCCTTCCTAATAATCCCCAGCATAGCATTGGCCTTCTTTATTGCAGTCACACACTGTCTCGACATTTTCAGTGAGTTATCCACTACAACTCCAAGATCTCTCTCTTGCTCAGTCTCTGCCAGTTCAGACCCCATCAATGTGTATTTATATTTAGGATTTTTGGCTCCAATGTGCATCACCTTGCACTTGGCCACATTGAACCCCATTTGCCATGTTGACGCCCACTCGCCCATCCTTGACAGATCCCCTTGGAGTGCCTCACAATCCTCACTGGTTTTCACCACCCTGAACAACTTTGTATCATCCGCAAATTTAGCCACTTCACTGCTTACTCCCATCTCCAAATCATTAATGAACAAGTTAAAAAGCAGTGGACCAAGTACTGATCCCTGCGGTACCCCACTGCTTACCACCCTCCACTGAGAAAATTGCCCACCTACACTCACTCTCTGTTTTCTATGAACTAGCCAGTTTTTGATCCATAAAAGGACTTGTCCTTCTATCCCATGATTTTTGAGCTTACTTAGGAGCCTTTGATGAGGAACTTTATCAAAAGCTTTCTGGAAGTCAAGGTAAATAATATCTATTGGATCCCCCTTGTCCACATGTTTGTTCACCCCCTCAAAGAACACTAACAGGTTAGTGAGACAAGATCTTCCCTTACAGAAACCGTGCTGAGTCTGCCTCAATAGGTTTTGTTCATCTATGTGCCTACTAATTCTTTCCTTAATAATGGTTTCCACCAATTTACCCGGTATCGACGTCAGACTGACTGGCCTGTAATTTCCCGGATCTCCTCTGGAACCCTTTTTAAAGATGGGAGTGACATTAGCTACCTTCCAATCCTCAGGAATGGAGGCAGATTTTAAGGAAAGATTACATATCTTTGTCAGGAGATCTACAAGTTCACATTTGAGTTCTTTCAGAACTCTCGGATGTATGCCATCTGGGCCTGGTGATTTTTCAGTTTTTAAGTTGTCTATCAGTTTTAGGACCTCCTCTCTCGTCACCTCAATCTGACTCAGGTCTTTCAACACCCCTCCTGAAATCAGTGGTTCTGGAGTGGGCAAGCACTTCTCATCTTCCACAGTGAAGACGGAGGCAAAAAATGCATTTAGCTTCTCAGCCATTTCCCTATCATCCTTCAATACTCCTTTTACCCCTTGGTCGTCCAAGGGCCCCACTGCCTCCCTGGCTGGTTTCCTGTTTCTAATGTATTTGAAGAAAGTTTTATTGTTGGTTTTTACGTTTTTTGCTATATGCTCCTCATATTCCCTTTTTGCCTGCCTGACCTCAGACTTGCATTTTATTTGCCATAGCCTGTGTTCCGTTTTATCAGCCTCACTGTGACTAGCTTTCCACTGCTTAAAGGAATTCTTTTTACTTTTTACAGCCTCCATTACTCTGTTTGTTAACCATGCAGGCTTTTTCCTATACCTGTTTGTGCCTTTCCTAACCTGCGGAATATATATTTTTTGAGCTTCTAGGATCGTAGTTTTAAATAGATCCCAAGCTTCCCCAATTGTTTTGACCCTTTCTACTTTTCCTTTCAGTTTCCTCCCCACGTGTCCCCTCATATCAGAGAAATTACCCCTTTTAAAGTTAAAAATGGTTGTGTGAGTCTTTTTGGCCAATTCTCTATTTGTACAAATGATGAACTCAACAACATTATGATCACTGTTTCCAAGCGGTGCAATCACTTTTACATCTCTCACCAGGTCTTGAGTGTTACTTAGGACCAAATCAAGGATCGCCTCTCCCCTGGTAGGTTCCGTGACCATCTGCTCCATAGCACAGTCATTTAGAGTGTCTAGAAACTCAATCTCTTTTTCCCGGCTAGAACACATATTGACCCAATCAATGTGTGGGTAGTTAAAATCACCTATTATTACACAGTGTTTTTGTCTAGTTGCTATCTTTAAGGCATTCATCATTTTATAATCCTCCTCTATCTTTTGATCTGGTGGGCGATAACAAACTCCCAGTGTTAAGTTTCCTTTTGGCCCCCCTATTTCAACCCATAGAACTTCCAGAAGCGAATCCAATTCACTTAGCCTCTCAATCTTTCTAGACTTTATACCCTCTCTGACATACAGAGCTACCCCACCTCCAACCCTTCCCCCCCTATCCTTCCGATATAATATATAACCGGGAATCACTGTGTCCCACTGATTTTCCTCATCCCACCAAGTTTCAGAAATACCCACAATGTCTATTTTTCCCTCCGACACCAAGCACTCCAACTCCCCGATTTTACCTCGGACACTTCTAGCATTTGTATAGAAACAGCTGTAATTTCCCTTACAAGTTAAGCCTGCATCCTTCCTCTTGCTATCTCGAGTCGTTGTCCGGCAGTCCATGTCACCAGCCATGGCCTCTGTGGACAATTTCAATCCACCTCCCTGTAGAAAAGCAACCGGTACCCCCTCACCTCTCTCAGATGAGCCAACCCGAACCAGAGACTTTTCATCTCCTGTCGGCTTTCCCCCAATATTCAGTTTAAAAGCTGCTCTGCCACCTTTTTGATTTTAAGTGCCAGCAGCCTGGTTCCTTCTCGGGACAAGTGGAGACCGTCTCGCCTGTACAGCTCCCTCTTGTTCCAAAAAGTATCCCAGTGCCTAACAAACCTGAACCCTTCCCCCCTACACCATCGTCTCATCCACGCATTGAGACTCCTGATCTCTGCCTGTCTCTCCGGCCCTGCGCGTGGAACAGGTAACACTTCTGAGAAGGCTACCTTGGAGGTCCTGGACCTAAGTTTCCTGCCCAGCATCCTAAATTTCTCCTCCAGGACCTCACGACTGCATTTCCCCACATCGTTGGTGCCGACATGCACCACGACCACTGGCTCCTCCCCAGCACTATCTACCAGCCTATCTAAAACACGCGTAATGTCCGCTACCTTCGCACCAGGCAGGCAAGTCACCATACGGTCAGTACGCGGGTTCGCCACCCAGCTGTCTACCTGCCTAAGGATCGAATCACCCACTACCAAGAGCCCCCCTCCCACCCTGCTCAGGGATGGTTCCTTGGTGCAAAAGGAGAGCCGCTCACCAGCTGGGGAAGAGGTCCCTTCTGAGGGCACATTCCCCTTATCCTCAGCATGGTGCCCTGTTTCCCCTAGACCCTCATGCTCCCTGACAGCAGCGGGGCTGCCAGATCCAGAGTGGGACGTAGCTAACAAGTCCCCGAGAGTCTTTTCTGTGTGCCTAGCTGACTGTCTCTGCTTCTCCAGGTCAGCCACCTTGGCCTCAAGGGAGCACACACGTTCCCTGAGAACCAGGAGCTCCTTGCACCGAGGACACACCCAAGACTTCTGCCCAGTGGGCAGATAGTCATACATGTGACACTCCGTGCAAAACACTGGATAGCCCCCAACCCCCTGCTGGCATTCTGGCTTCATAATTCTTTTAAAATAAATAAATATAATCCCCCTTTTAAACCCTTGGTATTTATGTGGGTTTTGTTATCAAGTCAAATTATTTTACGGGAAAGACAAAGAGCCTAGGGCCTTGTCTTTCTGGCTCTTTTTGGGCTTCTTACAGAGCCACAGGCAAAGAGCCCTTTAGCTCGCCCTTCGGCTCGTGCCAGAGGCTCGTGCCTCTGGCAAGGTGCTTCCTTAAATAGAGGCCTCCCCCAGCAGAGGTCAGGCAGCAGCTATTCAAATTCACCCAGGCACTCAATCACAGGCAAAACAATGCCCCTTCCACTTCCTCTCAATTACAGGCAATCCCAGTCAAACAATGCCCGTTCTTCTCCCACACTCAATCAGCCAGGACTCTGCAAGAACTCTAAGTGCTTCCACACACTGCTAAACACAGTTTTCCCACAAAATATCCTTAGTTGAATTCTCTCAGCTGAAAGCAAGTAAAAGAAACCCACTCACCTCTCTCACAGCTCTCTCTCCTGCTCCTGCTCAGAGCTCAGCTGGTCTCCTGGTCTCCAGCCTTGTTTGCTAACTAGCATCTTTGAATCCTACTGACTTCTCTTATGGAGGCATTGTTGAGAAGGTGGTTTGGGCAAAAGGCCTTTGTCATGAGCGTTGTAAAGTCAAAGCCGCCCTGAGCCCGCTTGCGGGGAGGGCGGGGTCAATGCTCCCTCTAAGCTGTGGAGTCTTGTGAGCAAAAATTCTACTTTGTGAACAACTGGCATTAAAGTCGTGAGCGAGCAGTTTGGCTACTGCATAGGTTGGTTTGCTCTGGAGCCATCCTTCCTGTGCTAAGACAAAAAGTATGTGAGCCAGGAGCTAAAAAACTGTGAGCTAGCTCACACTAACTCAGCTTAGAGGGAACACTGGGCGGGGTATAAGTGAAATAAAATAAATAAATAAATAAATGGGTTTAGGCCAGATAGGATCTTACTGTTACTTTATTTTGCAGGTTATGGCCTTTATTAATTATTGTATTAAATATGTATTGGAATACATCAAAGAAAGCAAGATTTCATATCTCTATTGCAAAACCATCCCAGTTGTGACAGGAAAACAGGCACAGTCCTGCTAGAGCTAATTTTGTCTGTTTGGAACTGTTTTCTTACTCCTCAACTATTTTGCCAGCTGGTTGTCCTTCAACACAATGAGAGCTAAGCCTTTGGATGGACTCTTTGAGATGCAGGCAAGTGACTTGGGGTGTGGAACTGAGTTTGAATCCCCACTCAGCCATGAAGCTGGCTGGTTGACTTTGAACCAGTCACCATTTTCCATGAACTTTAACCACATAATGTTTTTGGTATTTAAAGTGCTGTTTCTCAGTTGCCACTTTCTTATATTATATGTTTTCCATTGCTGTCAGGGAATTAAACCTGCCTAACACACTTGCTATGTGGAATGTTCTGTTTTCACACAACACAGTTGTTCATTTTCAAAGCAAATCTGAGTGGACGATTGTCTGCTCTTACCCAAGCTACTGAACCAGGATTGTGATATAGGTAGAAACAAAGATTTACCTGCAGAATTCTTCTTCACTGCAAGATCTGTTTGACGGGATTGCTGGGAAGCTTTCCTATCAGTTTCATCTCCCCTAATTATTTCAAATACTCTGAACCAGGTAGCAAGGCACCAGAACTAAATGGCATGGAAACAAATGCCATTTGAATCACATTCATTTTTATGTTGAAATAAAGATTGAATGGGGTTTAAAATTTCATTTGGTCATTTATTTTCAAATAACAGCCATGCTAAATGTGGTATTAAGAACATAAGAACATAAGAGATGCCAATGTTGGATCAGGCCAAAGGCCCATCCAGTCCAACACTCTGTATCCCACAGTGGCCAGAAATACCAGTGCCATCAGGAGGTCCACCAGTGGGGCCAGGACATTAGAAGCCGTCCCACTGTTGACCCCCCCCCAAGCACCAAGATGACAGAGCATCATTTGCCCCAAAGTCCCTATCTATACCTTGTGGCTCCATATGCTATACCTTGTCTGCTCCATATGCTTATCTAATTCCCTTTTGAAGCCGTCCATGCTTGTAGCCGCCACCACTTCCTGTGGCAGTGAATTCCAAGTGTTAATCATTGTGCCTATCAATCGATTTTTTTATCCTGCCCTTCTTGCAAGAAGCTCAGAGCTGTGTGAATGGCCCTCCCCTCCCCTCACAACAGCTCTCTGAGGTAGGTTAGATAGTGAGGGAACAGCTGACCCAAGGTCAATCAGGAAGCTGCAGAGCAGAATGTGAAATTCAAACCCAGTTCTCCTCAGTCATTGTCTGACACCTTCCCAAAGTCTCTGTTTTTTCCAATGTTTATGTTTGTGTTCTTGGCAATTTCAAGCAACTAGAAAACCAGGAAAACAGAGGTACACTCATGTTAGCTTTTCCTTTAGTGAAATACAAATAAAGCTGATTAAACACCTTTAGAATAACTTCCTCTTAAAAGGTCTATATAAAGGGGAAATGAACCTATGTCTCAGATCTTCTCTTCTTTCCAGCTTTGGGTAAGTAGAAGTATATTTTAGATTCTGTGAACCTACAAAATTGTGTTACTCTGGCTGCAGTCACGCATGCTACATAATCCACTTTCAGTGCACTTTTCAACTGGATTTTTTATTGTGTGAACTGGCAAAATCCAGTTTGAAAGTGGATTATTTAGTGTGTGTGAACACAGACTCTGGGCGATTCTGCATCTAGCATTTGCTCCACATTTTCTCAACCAGGAGGGAAAAGTGTAGCTCAAAACCACATTCAGATACCTCGGGGCAACGCTGTACTGACTGCAAAGTCACCCCAAACGGTCATAAAACAGCCATAAATCTATGCAGAAGGTACAGTAAAATCCAACGATGGAAAAACTTGAAAGTGGCATGGAGTGTGGAAGCTACCATAAAACCCAATAATCAAAAGAAGTGAAACTAGCATGCAATATAGAGGGGAATTTCTGTTCCAGCGTGGGTTTCGTAAAACAATGGAGGGAAAAGCCAATGCAGAATCAGCCTCTGAGTCAGACCCTGGCCTCCCTAGCTCTCCCAGAGTCTTGGGCAGAGCCCAACATCAGCTCCCGGAAGTCCTTTATATGGAAACACCAGGGGTTGAACCCAGGGGCCTTTTATACCCAGAGAATAGGCTCTGTTTTTACCCACAACAGTGATTCATATGGAAGACCACAGTGATGTGTCTATAAGGCACCTGGGGGGGTTCTATTTATGTCCTATCATATGTGGGTGCTACTGGGAGCCATATATAGAGGACACAAGAAAGAAGCTGGCATAAATAAAAGTCAAAGGGCTCAGTCCTATTGAGGCAGTAGTACAAAGAGTGACCTGTGCCCCAGTTTTGTTTTGGGGTACAAACCTTAAATGCTAGAAAGAGCCAGCTCGTGGTTGTGGTGGCATATTATGAGCCATGACACAGAGCTCCTTAGAATCTCTCCCTAGTTCTTCCTGTGCCTATAAGACCACAAGATTAACTAGAGCCAAACTAATTTCCTGCCCTCAGGTCTTTTAAAAATCTTTTAAAATCCTCCCTTCAGACCCCCAGCTCGTAGCTTGCTGATTTATTGACACACAAATAAAGTTGAAAAATTAGTGCACTGTACAGAGAGAAATCCACATGAACAAATGGATGCAAAAAACAGTAGCAGTCCTGCCCTGCCCAGGATAGCCCAAGCAAGCCCAATCTTGTCAGATCTTGAAAGCTAAGCAGGGCCAACCCTGGCAAATATTTGGATGGGAGACCTCCAAAGAATACCAGGGTCGGGAGGCAGGCTAACCAGCCACTTATCTGAATGTCCTCCATGCCCCAGTAGGAGTCGCCAGAGGTCCCCATGACTTCCAGGCACGGGCACATAAACACAAAAAGAGACAGTCGTAGCTCTTAATCAGTTTTGTGCCTACTCTGTGGCTTGAGGAGATCTGTGGAGTTTCTTTTATGGTTGTCTGATGCTTGGATCAGAGTTGTAGTTGTCTTTTTCAACCAAAGTAATGAAACTTGGTAGTAAATTTTATTTGAGTAATGTGTGTATAAATGGCATAGAATGTAAAAACGCCTTATAAGATGCTATGCAAATGCCATAAAATGGGTAAATAAAATGATCAAAGAGGAAAAAACAGCAAAGAAAACCGGTGGGCTCTAAATGCTCACTATGTATGTAAATTGAAAATAAAGAGAAAATGGCACCTTTGTACTGAAAGCCAGGGTGAAAAATTAACAGCACTAACTGTGGTTATGCCTGACCTGGATAGCAAAGGCAAGCCCGACCTTGCCAGATCTTGTAAGCTAAGCAGGGCCAGCCCTGCCTAGCATTTGGATGGGGGACCTCCAAGGAACACCAGGGTTGTGACGCAGAGGCAGGAAATGGCAAAACCACCTCAGAAGGTCTCTTGCCTTGAAAACCCTGCAGGGTCACCTAAGTCAGTTGTGACTTGATGGCCCTTTCCACTGCCACAATAGTACTAAGAGGGTTTGATGGAAAATTGTAAAGCAATAAAATCTGCTTGTCATGTTTTTTGCAGCTTGAAATTACTTTTCTTCTTTTTCTTTTTTTGCTACAGGGTGGTGCCCATTTTTTACTGCTAAATATGGAGCATCACTTTTATCTGGTCTTGCTTTTACTTGGTTTTAACTGGTGCACCTTTGCACAGAACACCACCATGATGCCAGGTAAAGAGCTAACTTTCTGCTTTAACCAGCTTCTTCTCATTGCTGCAAATCTGTTAAAATGACAGTTATTTTTCATGCTGTAGAAGTAACATATGCCAAAGAACATAGGTTCCCAACAGCTAACAACACCCATGCTTAGGTTTTCCACTTGTGATTTTCCCAATTTTATTTGGTAAAGCTTGAACAGATACAGAGATTTCAAATCAGCTTTTGGTAATATAGTCCGCTTGCTGGTGTGCCTTAACCCAAGTTCTCAATCAAGGTCTGTCTTTTCTCTTCTGACTGGCAGTCACTGTCCAGGTGTCAGACACACCATGTGCTCCCTGATCCTTTTACCTGGACCCTTCTGCATGCCAAGTGTTACCCAAACGGGAGGTCTCCCAATTATTTGGGGGAATTTAGCTCTTAAGGAGACCTTTTGTTTAGCGAGAGCAGGGTAACTGCAGAGATCTCCACCAAAGTTTACGGGGATTTTTCCCATAGAGAAAGTCTCAGAAATAAACCAGGCTGTGGCTTAACCAAGAAAAGTTCCTTTTATTGAAAGAAGAAGTAATAAAATAAAGCACATATACAGAAATAAATACACACGGTAAAACATGCACACTAGCTAAGGGAAATGAAAGAAGGAGAGGGAATAGAAGAAGTTTTGTGGGGGAAATTACCAGTCCAGGAGAGAAGAGTCAGTGACAAAGGCTGTGAAACAAAACAGCATTTCACAGAGATGGAAGGAACTCAAAAGGATTTGGGGGTGCGATACAAGTGGGTGCCAGGAACACACACACACCGCAATGGGCTTAGTATGTCCAGTTATAGGGCAAAATGCTACCTAAGGGCATGGTGATGTGATTGCCCCTAAAACAATACTATAATTGGATTAGCTGGAAGTAAAATAATGTGTTGGGGAAAGGCTGAATGCTGTTCCCAGGGATGAACAAAGACCTGGGGAAATTCATGATATTTTGCATGATTGTAACTAATGGTTGCTTGATGACCATCTGTTGTTGGACCCTCTGGCATTGGGTAAAAGGTGTTAAGAGGTCTTGAGTAGTGAATAATTATGATAAATAGGTCAGGAAAGGACAGGCAAGGTGGGGAAATGATTAGTTTGAGGTGAGACAATGTCTTCTCCGAGACCCATAATTGCCATTGTGTATGGTTTCAAGGTGAGGATGGGGTTGTTAGCAGTCAAAACTCTTGACATTACACTTTCCAGAATCGCTGCCCAGACATGTCTCGAGCCTGTGTTTGCTGGCATCCATTTTGCGTGACATCAGAACCATCTTGGTTTCATTTTCAGACCAGGTAGTGCCCAGAACGTGTGATTTTGGGGATTTATGAAAATGAAGGGCCCTTGGGCTTGCTCTGTCTAGATGCCACACTGTACCCTCAGCGGGAGGAGAGGTCTGGGGGTTAACATAAGCAGCTGCCATATCACTGATCCACAGCCCCATCTGAGCATCTTGTGTTCGATACGGCCACACTGAGCCAGTGAAGAGGATATCATGTCCAGTTCCTGCCAAACCACAAGCAGGTTTGTAGTTGCTCTGCTGATCAGAACCCAACAGCTCATGGGCAGGAGGGATTAACAGGGAGTCTGCGCCTCTTGCTGAAGCACCATAAGCAGAAGGAGTTGTTGTTGTTCAGTCGCACAGTCGAGTCCGACTCTTTGCGACCCCATGGACCAGCTCCCGCCAAGCCCTCCTGTCTTCCGCCGTCCTCTGAAGTTTGCTCAACTTCATGTTCCTTGCATCAGTGACATTGTCTAACCATCTCATCCTTTGCTGTCCCCGTCTTCTTTGACCTTCAATCTTTCCCAGCATCAGGGTCTTCTCCAGTGAGTGCTCCCTTCTCATTTGGTGGCCAAAGTATTTGAGCTTCAGTTTCATTATCTGGCCTTCCAGGGAACAGTCAGGGTTGATTTCTCAGAAACCAACTCCCACAGGAAATATTCCTGTGTCCTAGCTTTTCCGGAATACAGTGCTATTTCCTGGTAGGGAGGGGCTCCCCACATCAGCTGGGAGTTTGCTCCCAACCCACCCACCAATCCCGACAACCCCCTCCCCCAAACAGTGATGCTGGAAATCAGAAGCAATGCCTCATACTAATGGAAGTTTCTGAAGCTTCAGTCCTTAAGTTCTGCAGTTAAAGGGTTGCAGTTGCGGGAAAAGACTTTCCTTGCTTCAGGTCTTGGAGAATCACTGCAGATCAAGAACAGTAGTACTAAAATAGATGGATGAATGCCCTGATGCAGAGATCAGACAGACTTGACAGAGATCTTACATCTCTGTCTATCATTAAAATGGAATTTGCAGGCTTATGAACCTCAGTTTGCCTTGGGATTGCGAGGGGAAGAAAAATGAGGTTTAACCCAGTAAACAAGTCAAGCCCTACACCAAAGGATAGATGGACACAAATCTGGCATCAAGAACCACAAAACTAAGAAACCTGTAGGAGAACACTTCAGCCTCCCAGGACACTCAGTGGGGGACCTCAAAGTAGCTGTTTTATTGCAAAAGAATTCTACAAACGGACTAGAGTGGGAGACTGTTGAGTTATGCTCCCTCTAAGCTGTGGAGTCTTGAGAGCAAAAATTCTACTTTGTGAGCTACTGGCATTAAAATTGTGAGCAAGCGATTTGGCTACTGCATAAATTAGTGTGCTCTGGAGCCCTCCTTCCTGAGCCAGGACAAAAATGTGTGAGCCAGAGGCTACAAAACTATGAGGTAGCTCACACTAACTCAGCTTAGAAGGAACATTATTACAACACTTGAGACAATGGGACCCCCAGGGCTTGATAGAGATATCAGATAACAGAGATATCAGTTTCTTATCTCACTGCACATGTATCTGAAGAAGTGTGCATGCACAGGAAAGATTACACCCAGAATTAATTCTTGCTGGTCTCTAAGATGCCACTGGATTCAAACTTTGTTCTGTTGCTTTAGACCAGCACGGCTACCCACCTGAATCTATACACATGCTAATGTCATTCAGTTCCTGCATCTGTTTTTAAACATTTATTATGCTGTATGCTAATCAGCTGCTATTCACAGGTCTTACCAATTGCCTTAATCCAATTTTAGCTCTAATTGGCCCTTTCTGGCAACATCCTCCTCACCTGCTACCTCTATGTAATAACTGGTGACTCTATTTCAAAGTATCTGAAGAAGTGTGCATGCACACGAAAGCTTATAGCCGGAATAAAACTTTGTTGGTCTTAAAGGTGCCACTGGACTCAAACTTTGCTCTGCTGCTTCAGACCAATACAGCTACCCACCTGAGAGAGCCAGTTTTGGTGTAGTGGTTAGGAGCGTGGACTCTAATCTGGGAGAACCGGTTTGATTCCTCACTCCTCCATATGCAGCTGCTGGTGTGACCTTGGGTCAGTTACAAGTTATTTCAGAACTGTTCTCTCAGGAGCAGTTCTCGAAAGAGCTCTCTCAGGCCCACCTACCTCACAGGGTGTCTGTTGTGGGGAGGGGAAGGGAAAGATTATAACCCACTCTGTCTCTCCTTCAGGTAGTGAAGAACAGGGTATAAATCCAGTCTCTTCTCTCTTCTTCTGAGACTAGAATTGAATTACAAATACATGGCATCATTATAATGGTAAAAAAGAAAAAAACCTTTGATCTATGAATTGTCCATTTTATGTTACTAATTTTCAATCCATGACGACAATATCATATTAAGCATGCCATATACATTCTTAAATATCTTGAGGCTAATAGTTTAGTTCAATAGAGAACAGTGTAGCTTGGATCCACTAAAGTAGGGTTGCCAGCTCTGGCTTGGGAAACACCTGGAGATTTTGGGGGTGGAGTGTGAGGAGGGCGGGGTTTGGGGAAGGGAGGAACTTCAATGGGGTAAAATGCCATAGAATCAGGGGTTATTTCCTGCGGGAGCGCACAGGAGCGGAGCTCCGGCAGTAAAGAGCCCAGGGGGCGGGCACATGCAACAAGCCCCGCCCCCTGCTCCCAGCAGCCCTCAGTCAGAGCAAGAAGCAGCCAGGTAAGTTGCAGAGCTTCCCCCGGCCCCCCGGTCCAAAACAGTCCAGTGGCACCTTTAAGACCAAGTTATATTCAGGTACAAGTTCTCCCTCCTCTGCGAGGACAGATCTGCACGTTTCCCCCCCCCCCCAATAGCTAGCAATCCAAAACAGTCCAGTGGCGCCTGAGCGGTGGGTGTTGCCTTCTGACACACTTCCGGTGATGTCAGGAGGTGTGGCATATGCAAATAAGTTATGCTAATGAGTTATGGTAATGAGCTCCTGCACCACTTTTTCTACAAAATGACCCCTGCATAGAATCCACCTTCCAAATTGGCCATTTTCTCCAGGTGAGCTTATCTCTGTCCCCTGGAGATCAGGTGTAATAGAAGATCTCCAGCACAACCTGGAGGTTAGCAACACTACACTAAAGCGATCTCTGCCACTTCCTTTTTCCACTGGATCCCCTCAAAAACTGCTTCCAAGGATTAGGTGATCCAGCATAGAATCCTCCCCACCCCATGTGGCAGCCCCTGGGAGATTTCCAGGGACAGAGCCCTGGAAAATGGGAGCACCAGTGCCATGACATCATTTCTGGGCAAAACCTGGGAAGTGCTGTCACAGCCCCCATCTAGGAATTCTATCAATCTCTCTGGTAAAGACCATAGAAGTGTAAACAGCGTGTCACCCTGGAGTACCTTACTTTCCTTTATCTCGCAGACCAAAACATATCTATTTACCCAGGCGTTAAACTAAGGGGATCTTATCTTTTTAGCTGTGTGGACCAATCTGTTCATTGTTATGTTGTTTTTATGCCCTGGCAGGTTTTTACAGACCTGATTTTATAGATCTGACTTGTTTAAAGTTTTTATTGGCTCATTAGTAGTGTTCTGTTATTTTCTTGTGAGTTGCCTCAAGCAGGTTCTGGAGAGGCAGCATACAATTTCTGAATGAATAAATGAAACACACACACCGTTCCCTGCTTGGCCCTGATCCAAATGGAGTTGCATAAGTCTGCCATTTTAGGGAGGGAGCAAAAGTGTGTTCTTCCTCTCGTCAGTGCTTTTGATCTCCATCTGTAAGGCAGCTTGATACATTCCAGGGTGGGTTAAGGCAAGAGACTACATCTTTGGAAAGGGGTGGGCACTGCAAATCCTTTCATGTATCTTGACATACCAAGAGTGCTGGGATTTCTGTATCTCCTCAGGCTTTGCTGAAGAATGTGTGTGGAGAAACAGCTCCCGCATTTGCTTGGATCCCTGTTCAAGTTACACAGTTCTAGATGAGCCCTGGCGAAGTACCTCCTATGGGCCGGGAACCAACTGTGACAGTGATAAAAAAGGGTGGTATCGGTTTGTCGGCCAGGGAGGAGAACGCATGCCAGAAGCCTGTGTGCCAGTGCATAGGTGCAACACTGATGCACCTATGTGGTTAAATGGATTGCACCCTGAACAGAATGCTGGAATTGTAAGTCGTGTTGCCTGTGCCCACTGGAATGAACAATGCTGCCTATGGTCTACCAGTGTGCAGGTGAAAGCCTGCATTGGTGGCTATTTTGTCTACAAACTGGAAGGGACACCAGCATGTACTTTGACTTATTGTACAGGTATGTGGTGTGCAATTATTCTGGGGAAGGCTGCTTTTTTGGGGGGGGCAAGAGGTTGGTAACAGATACCCATGAATCATGTCATGCTCTGCCCTTTATCCATTCAATCCTCCAGATCCCAACTACAGTGGGAGCCCGTGTTCCCAGTGTGGTGTTGATGAGGAATGCCAGCTGGTGAATGGTGTCTGGGGTTGTGTCTGCAGTCAAGATTTCAATAGTTCTGGTATGTACCTTCAGGACCCTTGGGGTGGGAGGGGTCTTGAAGGCTCTCTCAAGTCCTACTCTCATACTCTAGCTGCTATATCACACTAAGGGTGTGATCACACAAGCAATTTGACCCGACATAGCCACCCCTCCCCTCCGGATTAAATGGGCAGTCACACAGCCACATCTGTCAGGCGTTCCCCAGGCATCGTAGGACGACTTGGAGCCAAGTGAAAAAGGCACCACACCACAAGTGGTGTTTTTGGTTCCTCATGCATTAATTGCGCATGGCCAGATGTCTGAACTAGGGGGAGCACAAGCAAAATAGCCTGGTGGTCTGAACATGCAGATCCGCTTCCAGTGCTGGTGTGTGTTTTTTTGGCATTTTTGCCTATATATGCATGAGCGCACATGCGCATAAGCACATATACACCCACCTGCATTTAAAAATGACCGGGCAGTGCGCTCCGTGGCTGAGGCACTGCAGTAATGTGGATGCTTGACCAGGGGACAGCCGCGTGGGTAACCCACAGCAGGGTGTGCTGTCTGGATGATATGCCCAGCAACATTTTAAACTGGTACAATTAGAGACCATTTCACACCAAGCTGCCAGTGTGATCACACCCTAAGTGCAAGCTGCTCTGAAGTACTGTATAAATACTAACCACCTATTTCCTCATAATCATTCTTATTAAGATATTTCTAGCTTGGAGCCGCAACTAGAGTGTGGAGCAAATCAAATTAAAGTTTCATTTGAGAAGTGCGTCCTGAATAAACTGGGCTTCCAGGATGTGGTCATGTATTTGAACGATGACAGATGTGCTGGTTTTGAAGAGCAGAAGAACACAACGGTGATCTCAGTGGTGACTCCCACTCAAGGTGGCCAATGCGGAACACAGTTAACAGTAGGTTCTCTGTTCAATGTAAAAGCTAGTGCCACACCAGAAAGCACTTTCCAGATTCATATGTGAACCAGTGTTCCCTCTAAGCTGAGGTAGTGTGAGCTAGCTCACAGTTTTCTAGCCTCCGGCTCACACATTTTTGTCTTAGCTCAGGAAGGATGGCTCCAGAGCAAACTAATTGATGCAGCAGCTGAATCGCTCGCTCACAACTTTAATGCCAGTCGCTCTCAAAGTAGAATTTTTTGCTCACAAGACTCCACAGCTTAGAGGGAACATTGATGTGAATGTGTTGCCTCTGTCTGTAAATGCTTCAAGGCATGATCTGATTGACTAGGTGCTAACTTCATGAAGCCAATTCAGAGTGAGGCAGGAAGCACTGAGTTCCCTCTCTATATGCTTTATGTTGTCATCATCAGGCAAATCAGAATGGCAAAGCAGTCATGTGATTTCATCCTGTTTGCTGCATGATCTCTGGCTGACTGGATGTTGTAGCAGTTATAAAGCTGCCAGAACTTATAATTCATAAATATTTTGCTCAATCTTAAACATAACTCTGTTGAAGTCAAGAGCTAACCTACTTTTTTCCTCCCACAGAATAATGACACCCATGCTACTTATAGTAACACACTATATTTGGGAAACGGGACTATCATTAGAGATGATGATGAAGTCAAGATTAATTTCCAGTGCTCCTACCCACTGGATATGGAAATCAGCCTGGCAACAGCTATCCATCCTATCGTAAGGTATGCCATTATTTATTCTTCTGAACTAATCATACTTAGAGCTACTACCACAAGACCCGGACCAGCTCTTGTATGTTCATCTCCAACACATTATACTGATAGCAGAAAAGTGGGTGGGTGGATGGGTGTGAGACCACAAGGTAGGTAAATGAGATCCAGTGATAGAAATCTGATTGGTCACCAAGTGCCCCAGGATTCTGGTGGATTTGTAGGGTTGCCAACTCCAAGTTCAGAAATGCCTGGAAATATGAAGGTGGAGAGTGGGATTTTGGGAGGGAAGGGACCTTGGCTGGATATAGTGCCATGCAGTCCCCCTTCCAAAGCAGCCATTGTCTCCAGGAGAAGTGGAATAAATGTTTTAAATAAATAAATAATAAGCGATTTAGGTAGTCTGGAGATCAGTCATAATTCCAGGTCTCCGGCCCCCACCTGGAGGCTGGCAACCCTAAGTTGATGCAATGCATGCATGTGTATTATACATTCTGTTAATTGCTTCTTACTTCTGGTGACCCTATGACTTATGACCTCCAAAACATCCTGTCCTTAACAGTCTTGCAAACTGAGGGCCCAGGCTTCTTTGACTGAGTCAATCCATCTCATGTTGGGTCTTCCTCTTTTCCTGCTGCCTTCAGCTTTTCCCACCATTATTATCTTTTCCATTTACTCCCGTCTTCCCTTGTCTTAGGCCAGTGGTGGCGAACCTATGGCACGGGTGCCAGAGGTGGCACTCAGAGCCCTCTCTGTGGGCACGCGTGCCATCGCCCCAGCCAGGCCCAGACCGTCATTAAAGTGTGGAATTCTCTGCCAAATAATTTTAAGTAAATGAAAGCATTTGGGATTGCTTTCCTTACTTTGTTTGGATCATCTTAAGTTAATGTATGAGTTGTTTTTTCTAAAGTAAAACCTCAGTATTCAGGCTAAATTGCCGTGTTGGCATTTTGCGATAAATAAGTGGGTTTTGGGTCACAGTTTGGGCACTCGGCCTCTAAAAGGTTCGCCATCACTGTCTTAGGCTGTCCTCATCACACCCAGTCATCCAATGCTCCTTTCCCATACTTGCTGCAGAAAAACCTCTATCCATGAAAGATCAGCTTTCTTGAGGAATAGAGGCTTCACACTGCAAGTATGTGCATTGAGGACTGACTGGTGAGGGTGTGGGGTGGGCTAGGTTTGTACTGCTAGACCCTCACCCAAGAGGCCCCAGCTGCAGGAAACAAATAATCACAGGTTCAATTTACACTAGAAGGAAAATTGAGTAGATAATCCCCCTCTCCCCTTCCATGGCATTCTCCTGGAGCTGGGTCTTGTTTGATGTTACAGAACATATTTGTTAAACAGGCCACTTCTGGGTGTGTCTCAGCATCATTAAAGTGGGCGGGAGTTTTGCCACTGTCGTTGCTTCCAGGTAGACTGCACCACTTACAAATAGGGTTGAATTTCCCTTACGGGAACTATGAATTTCCACAAGCATCTATCAATGTGAAAAGAATATTATCTTACCTAAGTAAATATTTTAACAGTTGAAAATCAGCTTCTTGGACAGTGACCCAGCGTGCACTTTGCCTGGTTTTTTTTTCTAAAAAAAAAATCGGAACTGCTTAATTTAAGACCCCATTGCAAAACCACAGGAAAACAGAATGAACAGTCATGACTCTCTCCCATGCACGGAGGTTTATTTTGCACTTGAGGTGAGAGATTCACGTGTTAATAAGGGCAAGTCAGTGAACTTCAGAGTCTGACAAGCAGAATGTCAGTCAGTGATAAATATTTCCATGAAAGGTGGCTGTGCATTTCACAATGCTTGCCAGTGGCAAGTTGCCACTTAAATTAACTCGACATCTTGCTTAAGCTATGAGTCCACCATCAAACACAGAAGCTTTGTTCATTATGCCAGACCGTATTTAAGGCTCCTTCTCCCAGCCTTGGGTGAGTGCCTACTAGGGTGGGGGTGGTGGGGGGGGGGGGGGGGAGGGCTATGGCTTATTAGGGGAGCATCCACTTTACCCAGAGAAGGTTCCAGGTTTTTTGTTAGGATAGGATATTTATTTTATTTAAATTTTATTTATATTATTTATTAGGTGTCTTTCTTCCATATGGCGCTCAAGGCAGCGTACAGTATAAATATTAAAAATATACATAAAATAGGTTACATAAAAACACTTTGAAATCACAGGTTAGGACTGCATTTGATTAAAGTGGTCCTAAATTGTGATTTGTAAAGTTTGGTTTTATGCAACCTATTCTACAAACAATCAATCAATCAAACAGTTCTTCTCAGGACTACTTGACAAGTTTATAATGTTTTAGGTATATATGACTGTCAAATAACTTCCCTTATGAGATTGGTGGCTGTCATTACATCTGCAGTTCTAAGCATACTGAGCTCAGTAGACCTTAATTCTGAGGAGACACAGAGTTGAGCTGTAAACCATTTTACTTTCTTGTCACCTTCTAAGTAAATAAAAGTTTTAAATATAACTAATAGTAGTAGGTATCTGCCTGAGACCCTAGAAGAGGCCACAGGTATGCCTGTACAGCAGCTTTGCAAGTTCGTGGGACGATTGTAGGTCAAGCTGCTGAGGTCCTTAAAAAAATATTACACCTTGTATTTGCTCCTTCTAGCTCAATCAACATCAGTGTGGGAGGCACAGGACTCTTTACAGTTAAAATGGCTCTCTACAGAGCTTCAGACTACACCTCTCCTTATGAGGGACCCACGGCGGTGTTGTCAGCAGAAGACCACCTGTATGTCGGCGTCATGGTCACAAGTGGGGACACATCTCGGTTCGTTTTGCGGCTTGACAGCTGTTATGCAACACCCACCAAAAACACCACTGGTTCTCTGAAGTATTTCATCATTCAGAACAGGTAGGATGGCAAAATATCTTGGTCAGGACGATGTGCCCCCTTAATCGAAAGGATAAGGTTGATTCTGGCCCAGAGCACAATTACAAAAAACGAACTGGGTGGGCACAGGCACACTTCATGGCAGATTTTGGAAGACAGAGCTTGCTCAGAGATATAAGCAAGCTGCTATTGGCTTGAGTATTTCATTAGCTCAGTTCCAGTAGTGTCTTTCCCTAGTGGGCTGAACAAATTCCCTGTAATGTGCCCTAAATTAGAGGGGAAACTAAGAAACAGTGAGTTGCCCGATGCTACATAGGGACGCATGGCATAGGTAGTCCTTGGACCCAATTTCTCCTAATCAGATGAGCAGACTTCGCAGGTTCTCTTCCTCTCTGCAACTAATCCTTGGCATTGGTAGTACGCACCATTTGCCACAGGGATAAGTTCCTTCCATTGATTTGCATTTTCTGTCCCTCCTCCATCTTACCAATGCACATGTGCTCACAGATCAAAGTCTGCAAAAAAGCAACCTTGCTGTATGTGATTGTATGCTTGTTTTGCTGGCACTCTTGCCGTGTTTGATCAGCACAAGCATGTGCACTTGGCATGTGCTAAGGAGGAGAAAAGACTTAATAATAAAAGATTTAATATGCATCAGTTTCACTCGGCCAGTAAAAGCTAGTTTGGGCACACAGAAATTGGTTTTTGAAAAACTGGGAACTCCACTAACAATCTGCACGGAATTTCCAGCTGTCCAAATCCAAAGGATTCAACGATTTCAGTGGAAGAAAACGGAGTGGCATCGCATGCAAAGTTTTCTCTTCAAGTATTCAGATTTGTTGGAAATCATAACCTGGTTTATCTCCACTGCCAATGTCGTCTCTGTGACACTCACACAGAACAATGCAGACCGGTAAGTTTGGATGATAACTGGAAATATAAATGGCCACTCAGGGAGTGTGAAGGTACAGTGACTCTGTTCCCTTCCAACCTTTTTCTGTAGCGTTGCTCAGGAGGTGAGAGTCGCCGAGCTGCTGCTGCTGAGTCAGGTTATGTTTTGCATTTGGGACCTATTGTCCAGAGAGGTAAGAATATTTTTTACTGCTGTACAACTATGGGTTAGTTCTCAATGAGGTGTGGGGTGGCCTATAGGGGAACATCTTTGGTTGCTACACAGAGCAGCACACAGCTAACCTAGGTCCCGGTCACACGGAGGGTTTTGGCCCGGGAGAGGGACGGATTGGGGCCGCAGCAAACGGGCATGATCTCACCGTAACATCTGGGAAGCGGCGCGCACCCGTCCCCAACCCGTCCCTAACCCCGGAAACCCCGCAGCAAAAAAGAATCACTGACTGAGGTGGTCTTACCTGAACGGCCGTGGCAAGCACAGCTGTGGGATCGCCGGCGCATCCTTCTGCCAGCGCATCCCTGGCTCCTGGCCGAACTGCGCATGCGGATGCATGCGCAGCTGGCTGCCTCGGTCTCCTGACCATGGCTTCCTCCCCGGCATTTGATCGTGCCGGGGAGCAACGGTGCCGCGGCTCAGGGGATCAGTGTGATCCCGCCGCGGCGTGTCTATTTTGGTGCGGCTTCCAAAAGCCACACTTTGGCCACGTATTCCCCCCCCCCCGTGTGGCAGGGGTCTTAGTGTGTCAAAGGGGCTTGGGTAAATACTGAAAGGCAAAGAGACTGATCAGTCTTGCAGTACAATGCTGAGCAGAGTTGCACCCTTCTAAATCAGGATTACGCTGTTAGACTCATCAGTCTCTTTGATGAGTGTTTACCCAAGTCCCTTTGACACTCCAGCTAGTTGTATGTTGCCAAGTTTCTTTCGCTGTTGACAAAATACCATGGGCTGGTGTAGTAGATTGCTGGGGTCTGATTTGGTGCATAGAGCCCAGTCACCTCATTGGGGCTCCATCACCTCCAGCAGGAAATGGGGGGACTCATTTTCACCTCTAGGGTCAGGTGATGTTTCATGGCTAAGACAGAGCACCATTTGCAGGGGGGTTGTGCTAGCTAACCAAGGCTATTGTGTTTCAGACCGGGGCTTGCATGAGTGACTGCTGTAGCATGCCAGGCAAACAGGTCATTATCAGAACCCAGAGACAGATGATGACCACCTATCTTAGGGGTTGTCTATAGGTGATGGCTTCTTGCGTGTATTTTTATGCAACACCCTTCTCTTTTCACAAATGCAGCTGCGCAGGGATTGGCTTGCCAAGGAAGAGAAGGTTTCTTTCTTTCTGTGGAGGGAATACGGGGCATGCAGCCCCCTCCCCAGTGTATAATATAGCCCTGGTGGGGCTTGTGAAAGCAGACGTTTTAGGCTGCAGATGGGCTGCATCCCTGTCTTTGTTTCATCTGTATCAGAAGAATCTACTTAATTACAAGGAGTGGCAGGAGCAAGAAAAGAAAGGATAGTGGGAAAGCATTATTTTTTTTTGATGGATGCAGGAAAGTGCATTATGTCCAAATGACCCCACTGAACTTTCTTGTTACTCTTTCTCCTACACTATGCAGGTTCTGAAGATGTTCCTGGAGCTGCCTCATCTCATGGTAAGTAATTTTATTTGGTTTCTTGTACTTAATGCTGTAGAACTTTTAGCAACCTGCCTTTAATTGCAGGATAACATTAGATAGATACTGTATGACACTTTAATTATCATACTGTGGTTCTTTGGGCCCTTATTTTATCCTCACAATGACCCTGAAAAGTAGGTAAGGCTAAGAGAGAGTGACTGGTAGCCCTGCTTCTCGGAATGCGGCCGGGCTATCATCAGGGGAATCGGAAGGCATCTCCTCGTGTCCAGCAAGGGTGTCCCGTGGCTGAGGTGGGGTGGTCGCTTCCCAAGTGTCGGGGATCTCGCAGTCCTCCGGGTCATATGGCAATACTCACTGCCACAGCTGGTCGATGTGGCGGTGTGTAGTATCTGGCCGTCCTCGCTGGAAACCTCATACAATCGGGGGGCCCGGACTCTCCCCACTCAGGCGGGAATCCGTGGCGGGCCCCGTGTATAGTTTCGGGCATAGACCGGGTCCTCGGGGGGAAATCCTCTGGCCGCCTCGGGTGATTCCGTGGCGGGTTCTTCTTCCGTGGCCCAGTCGGGATGAAGGCGATCCAGCCAGGTCGTCAGGCGCCGATCCAGAAGGAGCTCCGCTGGACTGTGTCCTGTCGTGGTGTGGGACGTTGTCCTCTAGCCAAAGAGGAAGGCAGCCAGCTTGTAGTCCCTGTCCTTACTATCCAAATGGCGGAGCGCATCCTTGGTCGTCCGAACCATGCGTTCGGCTTGGCTGTTGGTTGCGGGGTGGAACGGGGCCGATCTGACGTGGCAAATTCCATAGTAGCGGGTGAAATCCTGGAATTCGCTCAATGTGAAGGCCGTGCCGTTGTCGGTGACCAAGGTGTTGGGGATCCCCTGGGCACCGAAGATGTGCCACACGGCCTGGATGGCTGTGCTCAAGGACGCTGACGGTACCAGAATGACCTTGAGCCACTTGCTGTACGCGTCCACGAGTATGAAGAATAGTTGACCCTGGAATGGCCCAGCGAAGTCCAAGTGGAGCCGCGACCAGGGCTTATGTGATGACTCCCAGGCTCTAGCGAAAGCCCTGGGAGGCTCGGGTTGGGATTCGTGGCAGGGCCGGCATCTCCTGACCTGATCCTCGATGTCCCGATCCAGCTATGACCACCAGATGTAACTTCTGGCCAGGGCTTTCATCTGGACCACCCCTGGGTGCATCTCATGGAGTGCCATGAGGACTTGGTCCCTTAAAGGGGTTGGGATTACCACTCTGCCACCCCACATCAAGCAGCCTTTGTGGGCCGACAGCTCGTCCCTGTGGGATGCGAAGGCCATGAAGTTTGCCCCCCAGGAGCCGTAGGCCACTCCCTTCTCACCCAGTCCAAGACGCGGCAAAGGACTGGATCTTTAGCCGTGCGGTGCGCCACTTCTCGCACGTGCACCGGTTGATCGGAAAGAGTCTCTAGAAGCGTGACCTGATGAGCAGGCGCCAGGTCTGGTTCCATAGACGGCAGCGGAAGGCGGCTCATGGTGTCAGCATGCCCCATCACTTTCCCGGGCCGATGTACAAGCGCGTAGGAGTATCC
Source organism: Gekko japonicus (assembly GCF_001447785.1). NCBI lineage: Eukaryota > Metazoa > Chordata > Lepidosauria > Squamata > Gekkonidae > Gekko > Gekko japonicus. Next base: position 635,143 of record NW_015168670.1, on the reverse strand, counting down.
TGTGAAAAAAACAGACCATCGGAGTACCCGGGGAGACGTCATCTGCAGGGTTTGGCGGTCAGGGGCCAGGAGACCGAGGAGCGGTTTATGGTCCGTAAGGATTGTGAATGGCTGACCATACAGGAAATGGTGATTTTTTTTTACCCCCACCACTATAGCCAGTGCCTGCTTATCTATCTGTGCGTAATTGTGCTCTGCCGCCAATAGGGTCCTGGAATAGTAGGCTACCGGGACCTCACGGTTGTCCGGCAGCCGGTGGCCCAGGACTACCCCAACCTCATAAGGTGAAGCATCACATGCCAGCACCACCGGAAGCGCCTCATCGAAATGCGCCAGGACCGCATTTGAAATGAGCAGATTCTTGACTGCCTGAAATGCAGCAGCCTGCGGCGGACCCCAGATGCATGGTGCAGACTTGTCCAGGAGGCGGTGGAGTGGTTCAGCCATGGCGGCTTTGAGGGGCAGGAAGGAATGGTAAAAGTTCAATAGCCCCAGGAAAGCCTGTAGCTCTGCCTTGGACTTGGGAGGTGGCGCTTGCATGATGACTTGCACCTTGTCAGCGGTGGGGTGGATGCCGGAGGCGTTGACCGTGAAGCCCAGGAACTCGATGCGAGGGATCCCCAGGAGACATTTTTCCTGCTTGACCTTGAGCCCGGCTGCGTCAAAGCGTTGTAGGACAGCCTGCAGGCGGTCGGCAAAAGATAAGCTGTCCGGGGCTGCGATCGGCACGTTGTCTAGAAATGCGCACATCCCCATTCAACTTAACCAGGGTGACAATGGGGGTTTCCCACTGGGCAGATGCGATTGGTTCCAGAACCCCTTGTTCCACCAGGCGATCTAGCTCCGCCTCAATCTTAGGCTTCATTGCCAGCAGCGGTAGCTTGGCCTTGATGTGGATAGGGCAGACAGCTTGGTCAAGGTCCAGGGAAATGGGGCCCCCTGTAAACCGCCCTAGGGTGCCATAGAAAACTCTAGGAAATTCCGCGCACACCTTGCCAAAATCCTGTGACTGGATCTGGTTGATCCCCGCCAAAGACAGTCCCAGAGGCCCGAACCAGGAGAGTCCCAGCAGGCTGGAGAGTTGCCTATCCACCACCAGCAGGTCTAAGGGGCCGTTAAAGTCTTGGAACTGCACCTGGAACTTGCCCCAGCCCAGTATCGCCACGGGGTTTTTATTGAAGTCCCATAACATGAAACTCCACGGCTTCTTAAGGCCCCCTCCCGGGGACACAGCTTGCAGAGCGTATCCGCGGAGATAAAGGAATAGGTCGACCCTGTGTCGATCTCCATGCTGCAGGGGGACCCCTCTATAAGGACCGTGACGTGCACCTTGTTGGGCCCATCGGGGGGCAAGTTACATACCAGGTTTTGCTGGTGTTGGGCCAATAGGGTGCGGAGGTCGATGGGTGGCTCTGGCGTGGTCTGGTGGGCAGACAACTTCTGGCGTTGGCCCTTGGAGTGGCAAACCCGCGAGATGTGCCCTGATTTGTTGCACATTCTGCAGACGGCGTTTTGGAAGTGGCACGACCGGCGCTCATGGTCCTCTCTGCAGCTAGCACACGGAGCCGAGGTGATCGAAGACACCCTGTCCGCGTTGAAGGATGCCTGCTACGGGCGCTGAATGGATCGATGGCAGACCTGTAGCACCACTTCCTCGTCTGAGGCGGTGGAGCCGACTGTAGCTTGCGTGCGGTGGACCGCCTTGACGCAGCGGTCTTGGTGGGACTTCTCATAAGCGGTGGCCTCCCGGATTGCCTTATCGAGATCCAGGTCGTCCTGGCTGACCCGTCTCCACTGGAGCTTAGGCTCCCTTAGTCCCACGAGGAACTGGTTTAGGAGAACTTCCACTAGGTCGGTGAAGGAACACCTGGTGGTGGCCTGACGGAGAGCGGCCAGGAAATTGGAGGCGGTCTCGTCGGGGCCTTGGATTTTCGCAAAAAAGTCCATGTGCTCCACAAACTTAATAGGTTTGGGAGCCAGGTGGTCGGTCAGCGTCTTGACCAAAGAGTTGTAAGACTCGTCTTCGGTCAGTTTAGGCGCTATTAAGTCCTTCAGCATGAGATGGGCCTCCATCCCGCAGTGGCGGAGAAGGTACGCCTTCTTCATACCAGGGTCCGTTACATTGTGGATTGTGAAGTGGCTCTCAAGAGTCTCCAGCCAGGTTTCCCACTGTGAGGGTTGGGCGATATCGAAAGCAGGGAGACTCTCGGGTGCGGCCACCATCTTAGGATCCACGAGGAAGTGAATGGCAGGAATGGCGGGAACTAGCGAGCGTAGAGAAGGAGCGGTGCGGTGCTGCTCTCGTGATCAGTGGTGCAATGCTCGGAGCTGGGAGCGGTGCAATGAGCGGTGCTTTCGAAGATGCGCATGATGCTGGCAGCGGTGGCGATTTCGGCGCGACGACTCAAAGCAATGCCTAGAACGTGGTCTCTGTTCAAGGGGAGATGAATCCCACCTTCGTCACCTGTGAAAAGTACGCAGACCGAGTGTGATTTCAGCTCAACATACCTTTACTTAGTTCAGAACAAGACAACCTTCACCGGCTCGCAGGCCGGTTTATATGTGCTCCAGTTCTATACCCTAAACACACCCCCACACCCGTGATTGGCTATTTTACAGTGGTTGAGAGTTCCATAGGCTCTCGGCTGGGAGCTTAGCCCTCCGATAGGTGCGGGCTAGGATCCGCTTGACCCTTTGTTCTCATAACCGAAGCTTGGCTGCTTCACCCGACCGCATGGCGACCTAGTCGCGCATGGGGTCAGTGATGAATACATTACAAGTGTATAATATAGCCCTGGTGGGGCTTGTGAAAGCAGATGTTTTAGGCTGCAGATGGGCTGCATCCCTGTCTTTTTTTCATGTATCAGAAGAATCTACTTAATTACAAGGAGTGGCAGGAGCAAGAAAAGAAAGGATAGTGGGAAAGCATTATTTTATTTGATGAATGCAGGAAAGTGCATTATGTCCAAATGACCCCACTGAACTCTCTTGTTACTCTTTCTCCTACACTATGCAGATTCTGAAGATGTTGCTGGAGCTGCCTCATCTCATGGTAAGTAATTTTATTTGGTTTCTTGTACTTAATGCTGTAGAACTTTTAGCAACCTGCCTTTAATTGCAGGATAACATTAGATAGATACTGTATGACACTTACCATACTGTGGTTCTTTGGATCCTTATTTTATCCTCACAATGACCCTGCAAAGTAGGTAAGGCTAAGAGAGAGTGACTGTTCCAAAGTAATCCAGGGAGCTTAAATGTCAAGGTCTCTGTGCTGCCAGCACAGTCCTTTCATTGGCTATGGGAACATGGAAGAGCTCTCCCCAACTGGGCCTTCCCAGAAGGATTGAGGGACTGATGGTTGGACTCTGTCTAAGGCATCTTCATAAACTGAGAAGTTCAACATCCACTCTTCCTTAAGCTTCTAAGGTGAAGCTGGGCCAGCTACCCTCTGAGCCTCCCCTATCTCACTGGCCCTTGTGAGGATATAAATGGGGGTGGGAAGAACAATGTAGGCTACCATGAATTCTTTAGAAGAATAGGGTAAAAAAATATTGTTAGATACATTCTAAACCTAGTGTTTAGACCTAAACAAAAATAAAGCCAAGTAGATTTAGCTCAGTTTTAGATAGCAAGTGTGTGCTTAGGGAGGCCGTTTTTTCTTTAGTCTGACAGGATACAAAGAAGGATATGTCTGCTTCACTTTTATTAGCTACTAGGAATAAGACCTGTTGTGGAAATAAATGAGCTCTAGAAATAGGCTCTGGGAGGGTGCCCCAGCCTTGGGCACTCAGCGTCAATTTGCTGTGCTGACCTCAGCAGGGTATAATGACACAGAGTCCACCATTTTCTCCAGAGGAACTGATCTCTGCTACCTGAAGAGCAGTTGTAATTGTGAGTGATCTGTAGCCCTCACCTGGATATTGGCAACAATTGTTACCCAGGAGGAAATGGCTGGTTTGGATGGTAGAGTCTATGGCATTATACCTGTCTGAGGTCCCACCCCTCCTAAAACCTCACCCTCTCCAGGATCCATCCCTCAAATCTCCAGGAATTTCCCACCTGGAGTTGGCAACCCCATCCCCTTCCCAGCTAACCATCACCCTACCGTTATCTGCCCCTCTGACTTTAGCTTTCCGGCTCCTTCCCCCTCCCTCCTGGAGAGTAGTTGTAATTCTGAGTGATCTCCAGCCCTCACCTGGAGATTGGCAACAATGGTTCCCCAGGAGATAATGGCTGGTTTGGAGGGTGGGGGGCATGGCAGTGGACCTGTCTGAGGTCCCACCCCTCCTAAAACCTCACCCTCTCCAGGATCCATCCCTCAAATCTCCAGGAATTTCCCACCTGGAGTTGGCAACCCCATCCCCTTCCCAGCTAACCATCACCCTACCGTTATCTGCCCCTCTGACTTTAGCTTTCCGGCTCCTCCCCCCTCCCTACCAGGAGAGCAGTTGTAATTCTGAGTGATCTACAGCCCCCACCTGGAGATTGGCAACAATGGCTCCCCAGGAGGAAATGGCTGGTTTGGAGGGCATTGTACCTGTCTGAGGTCCCACCCCTCCTAAAACCTCACCCTCTCCAGGATCCATCCCTCAAATCTCCAGGAATTTCCCACCTGGAGTTGGCAACCCTATCTCCTTCCCAGCCAATCATCAACCCACCTTTATTTCCCCCTCACTGTTCAGCTTTCTATTTCCCCCCCACACCTGCAGCCTCTACTGTGCTCTGAAGCCCTGACTGCTACATCACATCGGCTGTCATAGGGGGCCATCTCAACAGAGTATAAGGACACAGAGTCCACCATTTTCTGCCATCTGGGCAGCAGTTGTTATTCTGAGTGATCTCCAGCCCTCACCTGGAGATTGGCAACAATGGTTCCCCAGGAGGAAAAGTAGTCTTTCTTTGCAATGGGGACCAAAGCAGCTTATATCATTCTCCTCTCCCCCTTTTGACTTGCACAACAACCCTGTGAGGTAGGAAAGTCTGTGACTAGTCCAAAATCACCCAGTCAGCTGCCACAGCAAGAACCTGGGTCTAGCAGACACTGCTCTGAAGCGCTGACTGCTATGCCTAGGGTAGCCAATCTCCAGGTGGAGCCTGAAGATCTCCAGGTGTCACAACTGAACTCCAGACTGAACTGATCTCCCCCCCCCCAAGAAAATAACTGCTTCGGAAGGTGGGCTTTATGGCATTCTGTTCAGCTGAGGCCTTTCCCCTCCCTACACCGTGGCTTCTATAAACTCTACTATGAAATCTCCAGGTATTTCCCTACCTGGACCCGGCAACCCTAGTTAGGACTGGCCCCAATGAGTTTTCTCCTAAAGGCCAAAATAGGTGTGGAAAGGGCCTTTTACTGACAGAACCAAGCTTGGTTGCCTAGCAGCAGGCACTGAGGGGAAAGTAGGATTGCCAGCTCTGAGTAGGGAAATACCTGGAGATTTGGGGGGTGGATCCTGTGGGGGGTAGCATTGGGAGGCGGGGGCAGAAGGACTCATCAGGATATAATGCCATAGGGTCTACCCTCCAAAGCAGCCATTTTCTCCAGGGGAACTGATCTCTGTCGTCTGGTATCACCTGGTATCACAACTGAACTCTAGACAACAGATCCCCCCCCCCCCCCCGGAGAAAATAACTGCTTTAGAGGGTGGGCTCTATGGCATTCTGTTCAGCTGAGGCCTCTCCCCTCCCCAAACCCTGGCTTTCTTAGACACAGAATATCCAGGAATTTCCCAACCTAGAGCTGACAACCCTAGTCAGGATGGGTCCCAATGAGTTCCTCACAAAGGCCTGGAAAGAGTTTCCTTTATTTGTCTTTTTACTGACAGAACCAGGCTTGGTTGCCTAGCCATAGCCACTGAGGGAAAAGTTAGTCCCACAGAGGAGCCAAGTGGAGAAGTGTCTTCGTTGGGAGACACAGCCGTTTGCCCGTAATTCTGACAGGGAACAGTGGCTGAAGGGGGAGTGGGCAGGGAAGAGGAGCAGAGGCTGTGTTCACCGGACTGAAGCAACCGTCTTCTGAGGAAAGTTTTGGCGGGTGCCGCTTCTGTGGGCGGGACTCAGGCAATGCAGCCAGTGGACAGGGACAGCTTCTGAGTGACACATCATGGAGCCAACTGATTTCGGAGTGTGTGGAATGTTCAGAAAGTGCCACCCCACTACTCAATTATATATAAGATGGGAAGAAGTGTCTTAAGCATCACCAATGAGAAGTCCTAAAAAAATACATGCCTTCTGTCAGACAGAATTTTCTTTATAGTCGTTTGTAAATAGTTTTTCTTATTGTTACTCGATTGTATACAGTTCCTTCCTTCCTTTGAGGCATTCAGGTGGCTGTGACAGGGAAGACAGTCTTCAAATGTTGTTGTTGCTGAGAGGCAAAGATCCCACTGACAGACAGCCGCCCTGACTGCTGTCTATTTTGCCCAGGTGAACAGCACAAGGTGGACTTCAGCTCCGGCCATCCATTTTAGGCAGAAAGTAAGGCATAGGGCCCTAGACTCTCCAAATCTCTGGCACTGAGGAAAGAGAAAGTGCACATGGGAGTATTATAGGGATCGTGATTGGTCTTGACTTTATCATAGATACATAAAGACAAGACTGATTATGCAGCTGCTCCCTATAACATTCACATAAATCTCTCTCTCTCTCTCTCTCTCTCTCTCTCTGCAATTCTGGAGACTTGGTGGCTTTTTTCCAGGACTACATAGATTTATTTATTTATTTATTATTTCGAGTTTTACCCCACCCTCCCTGTTATCTATGGTGGTTCGCTGAGTAAAGTGCGTTCACATGCTGTCAACTGTACTACTGCTCTGGAAAGCTTCAGCTCTAGGTCAGCCCAGAGGTTATCGGAAGGCCTGCAGGAAAAGCTTCATTTTCATGGCCCTGCGGAACTGTGAGAGGTCCCACAGGGCCCTGATCTCACCAGGGAGCTCATTCCAGTAAGCTGGCGCTACTAAAGAAAACGCCCTGGTCCTAGTCAATGTCAATCTGGCTTCCTTTGGACTAGGGAGGGCCAGGCGGTTTTGGAGTCCTAATCAAAGTGCTCTCTGGGGAACATGCGGGGAGAGGCAGTCCCTCAGGTAGGCAGGCCCCTGATCATAAAGGGCTTTAAAAGTAAAAAACAGCACCTTGAAGCAAATCCACAACGCTATTGGCAGCCAGTGCAATGCCTTTAGCACAAGCTGGATGTGCTCCCACATAGTGAGACCCATCAACAGCCTGGCCGTCACATTTTGCACCAGCTGCAGGTTCTGGAGTTGCACCAAGGGCAGCTCCATGTAGAGAGCATTACAGTAGTCCAATCTTGAGGTGACCATTGCATGGATCACTGCTGCCAAATCATGGCGTTCAAGGAAGGGAACCAACTGCCCGATCAGCTGGAGATGGTAAAAGGCTGCCTTGGCAGTGGCTGCTACCTAGGCCTCCATTGTTAAGGAAGCATCCAGGAGCACTCCCAGACTCTGGACCCTCGGCACCCCATCGTAGGCCAGTAATGGGATCCCTACCCCTGTATCGCTCCGATTCAGGCACAGGAGCTCCATCTTTGTTGGATTCAATTTCAATCGGCTCAGTCTAAGCTATCCCGCCATGTCCTGTAGCCCCCGAACCAGGTCTTCTGGGTTGGAGTCACTGACCGCCGAACAGCAGATAGAGCTGAGTGTCATCTGCATATTGGTGGCACCCTAGCCCGTATCTCCGGGCAATCTGGGCAAGGGGGCACATATAGATGTTAAATAACATCGGTGAGAGCACCACCTCTTGAGGCACTCTACAAGCAAGTGGATGCCTTCGGGACAGCTGCTCCCCGATAGCCACCCTTTGTCCACGATCTTGGAGGAAGGAGATGAGCCATTGCAGGGCAAGCCCCCGAATCCCTGTGTCTGCGAGGCAGTGGGCAAGTAACTGGTGGTCGACCGTGTCGAATGCCACCGACAGGTTTAACAACATCAGCACTGCTGTCCCGACCCGGTCCAGGTGCCTCTGGAAGTCATCTGTGAGGGCGTCCAGAGCTGTCTCCGTCCCATGGCCTGGACGGAAGCCGGACTGGAAGGGATCAAGCATGGAAGTGTCATCCATAAAGCTCTGCAACCGTATCGCCACCACCCTCTCTATTAATTTGCCCAAATAGGGCAAATTGGAAAGCGGCCGATAGTTTGCCAATTCAGCCAGAGATGGTTTCTTCAGGAGGGGGCGGACCATCGCTTCCTTGAGAGCCCCCGGGAACCGCCCTTCAGTGATGCCCACAAAGAGGATGGAGCCACAATTAATGGGAGCAGAAGGGTTGTTTCCTCCAGGAGCAGAGATAACATGTCTTGTTTTGCACATACTTAACTATGCCTCAGAGACCAAGTTATATAATAGATATGTGATTCAAGTAGGGTTTGTGGGGGGGACACTCAACCTGACTTGCAGTCACATGCACTATTGAGGGGCTCACTGTACAAACGACTGCATCCCTTGGGGGGGGGGCTTCTGCCTTGTCTCCCATAGCTTTCCCTAGCAGAAATAGCTGCGAGGGTGGCTATTTGCCCGTTTCTCAAGCTCTACATGTCCTCAGTCACACAATCCCAGAACATATGGAGCCTAAGAAACAGCATCCCATGTCTGTTTCCACTAGAGAAAATGTTGCGGGAGGGAAGGCAGAAGCCATACCCAAGCATCAAAGGAGTTTGTAAGGTGAGCCCCCAATGGTACACATGACTGCAAGCCAGGCCGGGGCATCCCCGACACAACTTGGGTCACATCTATCATATAACCAGAGCATCCAGAAGAAGGCTGCTGTTATTCATGGCTGAGTGAATAAAAAAGCAAGTGGACCCTTACAGATCACTTCCATGAACTTCTTTAAACATACAAACCTACCATGTAATAACCTTGTTCCTATTCCACAGCTTCATTAGGCCCTTGGATGACAGCGCTGGTTACTGTTATGCTGGCTTTTTCTCTCCACGAATTTGCTTGACCGATGAGCCCATTCATCCACACTGTTGAACAAGGAGGAGCACCAGTTTAAATAAAGAGAGAAAAATCAAATAAAGAGGACAAAAAAATACACGGATGTGCACTATGTAGCTGATTATCAGCCGTTTCACTCCCCTGCTGTATGCAGAGCTGAGTATGTGGCGCCCACATCTTTACTGAAGTCAATAAATTGGGATAAGGTTCATGGGGGAAATCACTACATATAAACAAGCGGGAACCCGGAATACTCATGGAGGAAGAATCCACTGATGCTGGCTACTGCTCCAGGCCTGGCAGCAGCAGAGAAACATGCCAGGAGCTGCTCCAGCCCCGCTGCGGTGGGCCCAGCAGTAGCAGTGCAGGACACTGGCTGCTGCTCCAGGCCCAAAGTAATGGCTGGCATGCTCCGCCACTATGGCCATGCCTGGAGCAACAGCCTATGCTGTTGGAGCACCAGTTCTATGCTGGCGCAGTTGGACCTGGAGCAGCAGCCAGCATGCTCAGCATCTGGGTTGGAGCAGCCACCAGTATCCTCTGCCCCCGCTGCTGAGCCCACTGCTCCTCTGCTGCAACCAGGCCCAGAGCAGCAGCTGGCATCCTCCGCCACAGTGGCTGGGTTGGAACAGCTGCTGGTGGGGCTCCTGGGCTGCGCTGCTGCCATCAGACCCGGCAAGGCTTTCCTGGCTGTGCCAACTACCTGAGGTAAGTCTGTTCTCTGTGCTTGCTCAGAGAACACTATTTTAGTCTTGAGGGAATTTAAACCCCCCCCCCCCGGGGTTGGCCCAGAGGGTAAGAGTGTGAGCTG
>NW_015168670.1:612657-625354 GCF_001447785.1 Gekko japonicus | reverse complement strand
TAGCTTGGCTAGGGTTGCCAGGTCTGGGTTGGAAAAGACCTGGAGACTTTGGGGGTGGGTTCAGGAAAGGGCAGGTTTGGGGGAGGGGAGGGGCCTCAGCATGGTCCAGTGCCATAGAGTCCACCCTTCAAAGCAGCCATTTTCTCCAGGGGAGCTGATCTCTGCCAGCTGGAGATCAGTTGTAAAAGCAGGAGATCCCCAGGCCCCACCTGGAGGCTGGCAACCCTAATCTTGACAGTTTGAGACCCTAGTGCTGCATGATGGAGTGAGCGCCCGTCTCTGGCCCCAGCTCCTGCCAGTGTAGCAGTTTGAAAGCAAGAAATTGCAAGTAGCTAAATAGGTACTGCTTCGGTGGGAAGGTAACAGCATTCTGTGCACCTTGGCGTTTAGTTATGCTGGCCACATGACCACGTAAAAGTCTTTGGACAGCACTGACTCTTCGGCTTGGAAACGGAGATGAGCACCGCCTCCTAGAGTCGGATTCGACTGGCTTTCAAGCAAGGGAAACCTTTACCTTTATGTGCTTTTAAAAAAAATGTTCAGGTTTTTCTGTATACCTAGGGAGTCTCCTAAGATTGCAGAAAGATCAGTTTAGCCCCAATCCACGGATTTAGACATCCGCAGATTGCAGCCACAGCTGGATGGGCCACAAGGCTGTTTCCCAGTGTTGGAGTAGAGCAGGATTCTTTTGCACTGTTTTTCATGCCAGCAGGTCTAATAGCGGTGTAAAAGAGTCAGACATTATTCCTCCCTTTGTTCCTCCGACTGGAAAATAAATACCCTCAAGAGGCAGTATAACGTATTGGTGCAAATGTCAGATTAGAAGCTGGGTGAGGCAGGCTCACATCCTAACTCATTTACCACACTGGCTACTAAGGGTGCTTATTTTATGGTGGGAGGAACAGGGTTGCTCTGCTTTTAGACCTGCTGGCAGCAAAAGGAGTTCAAAAGCAACTTGCTCCACGCCAGCACTGTTGCAATGGAAAGGAATCCATTGATACCTTGGGTTATTCTGAGTAGTTCTTATGATGTGACTGCTTCTAATATTGAAGATGGGTTCTGATGCTAAGAATCCAGGCTGGATAGCTTCAGACAGTTCACAGTCATTCCCAATAAATGCAATTATTTCCCTAGTAATGTACGTAAGTCATCCAGAGAGCTTCCACAGCAGAGTCTAGTCCAACCACTACACTATATATCAGGGGTGGCCAAACTTGCTTAACGTAAGAGCGACATAAAATAAACATCAGTTGTTTGAGAGCCACAAGACATGAACAAATATTACACAGACGTTTTTATCTAAAATACGCAAATTTACTTTTTATTAACATTAAATTAGACTGCCCAAATAAAAACAAAAGGGATAAAAACAGATGATAATGATATTTATTTGTCCAATGATATTTATTTGCTTGCTAAAGATTGTCTGAGAGAGAAAGAGGGAGAGGGGTGGAAAGAATGCAAGGGGTGGAAAGAGAGAGAGAAGAGAAACAAAGAAAACAAATAGATGGGGAGGGACGGAGGAGGGAGGGGGAAGGAAGGAACAGAGAGAAAGAAAGGGAGAAAGAGAAAGCAGAGAAAAAAGGTGGAAAGAAAGCAAATAGATGTGGGAGGGAAGGAGGAAGGGAGAAAGAGAGAAAAGCAAATAGATGGGGAGGGAGGGAGAGAGAGAGGACAAAGAGAGAAACAGAAACAAAGAAAGCAAATAGATGGGGAGGGAGGATGGAAGGGAGAAAGAGAAAGGTGGAAAGAATGAAAGAGGTTGAAAGACGGAAAGAGAGAAATAGAAACAAAGAAAGCAAATAGATGGGGAGAGGGAGGGGAAGGAAGGAAGAGAGAGAAAGAAGGGTGTAAAGAAAGCAAATGAATGGAGAGGGAGGGAGGGAGAGGTGCAATTAAAGCAACTTTAATTTTAAATGTGTTCTCCAACCCTCTCATGCCCCCACACCAGCCAACTTGGCTTGGAGAAAGGATTTAAAGAGACAAATGCCTCCAAACTGGTGGGCGGGGCCTTATGGTGAGGTTTAGAGAATGCCTTTAACTTTAAATGTGTTCTCCAAGCCTCCCACCCCCGCTGCTGTGCTGGTTTTGCTTGGAGAAGGGATTTAAAGAAACAAATGCCTTCTCCGAGCCAAGCCAGCTGACTGGTTTGGCAGGGCTTGGAAAACACATTTAACTTTAGATGGGGGGGGGAGAGAAAGGTGGAAAGCAAGCAAGCCAAGTGGCTTGGCTTGGAGAAGGGATTTAAAGAAACAAATGCCTTCTCCAAGTGGGGGGGGGGCTTTGAGAACACATTTAAAGTTGCTTTCTTTCTCTGCTCCCACCCATCTCAAGCCTAGCTAGGGAAGGGGACACTGGCTGGGAAAGGAAAGACCCAGTGGGGAGGCATGCCTTCCCTTCACTTCCTCAGCTGCCCTGCCGGGAGCCACACAATATGTGTGAAAGAGCCACATGCGGCTCCCAAGGCACAGTTTGGCCACCCCTGGTATATACGATACTGCAATGAAAAATGTGTATATGATTCAGTCTACAGTACATGTAGGATGCTGAATAAGCACCATTAATAATCCATATCCTTCTTGCAAAAACAAAATCTTCACAGCATCTCAGTCAAGCTTTCTTTCTTTTTTTAAAAGCAGCATTTGGTAAACACTGGATAAATATAATCAGTAATCCAAAATACTCATTATGGAAATAACAGTTTAGCTTTGCTAGAACACCCACCAGTTTGGCTCATGCGAGATGTATCCAAACACGTTCAAATGTGCCCATGTGCATAAGTACACCACACATTCAAAGGCATAAAGAAAAGGGAGGGGGAGTCAAATTTTTTACTGGGGACCTACAGGTTTAGTGTCTGCCCATGTACCTAAAGAATCAGTTTTTTAAAATCACTTCTCAAATAGATGTCCCTGACTATGCAGGCACTAAAAGTTGGCAATGCATTCTACCCAATGTCAGCCATTCAAAAGATGTATCCAACTGCACAGGCACAAAGAGGGGATGTACTGCAAGTGTGGTTGCCACCCTCCAGGTGGGACCTGGAGATCTCCAGGAATTAGAACTGATCTCCAAGCAACAGAGAGCCGTTCCACTGGAGAAAATGGCTGCTTTGGCATTATACCACACTGAAGTCCCACCCCTCCCCAAACTCCTCCCTTCCCAGGCCGTACCCCCAATATCTCCAGATATTTCCCAACCCATAGCTGGCAACCCTAACTGTAAGCAATTTCATGCTTTATGGAAGTTGGTTGGTTTATTGATCCAAATAACTGTGACCCAAGGGATATTGGCTCTTCTCCAGTAAATGAGATGATTTAGTTTATGTACTAGCAAAAGCAGTGGCAAATGGTACTGACCAGCTACTGTTCATGCACAAAGCTGTTTGCTGTGGCACTGTGCTCTTGAAAAACTTCACAAGGGAACATTTAGGTGAACCAATCAGGAGCTTGCCTTGTGTGTCATCAAGGGAATTCAAACAAGGTATTTTCACTACAAAGTTCTCTTTATACCTAGCTAAAGCAAAATGTTAAGGGGTAAAAACTCATGGAAGCTGGTGGTATCAATGGTGCTATTTCATAGGCAGTAGTGTACTTTGAGTCAACAGTAATGACATACTATCAGCTTTGGTCTGAGAGTTTTCATCTGAGGCTGTGTAAAATGAAAATGTCCTTTAACAAAGGTTGGAGGGAAGAAAATGCAGTAGTGTACCTTGAATGGAGTAATGACAGAGATTAACTTCACTATGGCTACCTTGCCTCTGCTGTTTGCTGGCAGCGGTTCCGTAACAATCCTCTAAACGGTCACATATGACTAAATCTGGAAGCAGCCTGCCAACACTCTTTTCCAGTCAGTGGAAGAGACATTGATACCTCTCATGGGTGCAAACTGTCCCTGTGCTTGTACATGCTACAGCCCTGAGCCAACTTTTCCCATGTACACTGGAGAGAACATCTGTGCCCTTTTCACAGCTGAGCAAAGTGGAATGTTTATTTAATATGCAAGTCAGTGAATGGCCTCCTTTAGAGAAGGTTCTTGGGTTACACTGTGGAAATCAAACTGTGATCAAGGAATCTGGAGTCTGGCAGAGAATCTCAGCCCTGAAGGCAAAAGTCTAGAAACTGTGGCTGTCAGAAGCTTGAAAAATCATGGTTTCCAGAAACACAAATCTACTTTTTGTGTAGCACCTCAGTTCTCAAATATGTGATTTTGCTATACATCCAATGTTTAATGGAACTTTCTTCTGGATTCATCATGACACTACAGTGCTCTTTAGATAAATAACAAACCTTGCTTTTTCAGGGAAGATGTCAGGTAAAGTAACAGAAGGGTTGGTAGAGACATTAACCTTGCAGAAAATGTCTTTTGGGGTAAGCCAAACTGTTGATAAGGTAAGGACTGTACTTTAATAGTAAGCACATGCTCTGTAAACAGAAGGACCAGGTTCAAGACCTGACATTTCCAGTTAAGGAATCTTTTGATATGTTGTATCAGGTTCCCCAACCTGACTTTGAAGCAGTCGGTCACAAATAACACTGCTAAAAATTTGTTTACTGGGTGCACAGGACCCTGATGCAGATTGGAACCATGGCACAGGGAGAAAAGTGGCTTCAGCCCATTTTTTCCCACTTGAAATGGCTGTAGGGCTCCCAACTGGCACAGGGAGAAAAGTGGCTTCAGCCCATCTCCTGTATCATTTTTTCCCACTTGAAATGGCTGCAGGGCTCCCAACTGGGTCCCCATACACTTGGGAAATGAGCTCCCAGCAGGAAGTTTGACTGGCTGCTTCAGGTCAAGTTGGGGAGCCATGACAAACATGTAAAAAAGTAATGATGTGTGGTTTGGCCCTATGGTAAGAACATTTTGTGCCTGAGACCTTAAGGGAGATCAGTCAGTGGTTTGATTTAGAATAATGCACCTTTATATGTTCATAAACGTTCACCATAAAAAAACCTATCCTGCCTCATGTCTGCTAAATTATGCCACTGTGATTTGTCGTATTGTAACCCTTGTTACTGTGTGCTTGACACAAAGCTGAGATTGGAAAGTGAAGTCAGGAAGTCTTCTTAGCTTCAAGTCTGCATGTGCTATTTTCTATCCTAAGAGAGTTCTGGTGGTTTGCAAAACAAAACACTTCCCCCACTCCCAAACTTCACAGAAAGAGAAAGGAAAAACAAAATGTTGGCTCTTTAGAACTCAGGAAAAGCTTTATAAGTTTTTAATTGGAATCTTGCTTTCTAGCAAACTTACTTTAGAAGTTACAATATGGGTGTTCGAGTCAAATATGCATTTCTATCCCAACATTAATTTTCTTAACATATTTGGCAAACAGAACATGTTCTCATTTCTGCAAAATAACATCTTAAGTCACGAACAGCAGCATTATAAATGAGCCTGCTTTCTGCATTTCGTGCATGTGAAGTTTCCTCTGTTTAGAAAAAAAAATTCTGGATAATATTCTATTTATTTAAAATGTTTAAACCCCCTCTTCATAAAAAATATCTGCAAGGATGTTTACATCAATTTTTAGAAGTAAAACACAACAAGATTAAAAAGGCAATGTGAGAATACCTCCCTTCATTCTACGGAAGCCTGCCATTCTCTATTTCCCATAACTGAAAAAAATTCAGGCTCCAGATCAACATGCCGATTCTGCCTTCTCAGTAAGTTTCAGAGGATATACAATCTGCCTGCAATGGACAATGCTCAGCCTCACTTTGGAAGACTTTATCAGCACATATCCCTTTGGCAACCTGCGGCCAGAGAAGAGGCACTACCCCCCAAAGTGGCAGGAATGAGCTTTCACCCCCCCAGCTGTCAGAGCCTTGACCCCAGCCACACCAAAGCCAAGCAAGCTCTGCCCAAGGATTTATCTTCTGGAAACAGCAGCAGTCCAGTTCCTGACTCCTTAATCAGCAATACTTAATCCTATAGGCTGCAATAAACTAAAGGACTGTTTTATTAGAAGAGTCAAAGCAAACCTCTGAATACCATGTGTTAGGAGACAATTGCCTCCGTGGCATTTGTTGGTCCTCCAGAACAACTGGCTGGCTGCTGGGTGAGAAACAGGTTGTTGGGCTACGGTGTACTGCTTGCCTGATCTAGTAGGGATGTTCTTAGGAGTAAGGAGAGAAGAAACAAAAGGCAGGCACAATCATTAGGCCAGACTGGAATGAATACATATTTGGCCTTCTGGCCTGTGGGGAGCCGGTTCATTCCCCATTACCATAGTTCAAGTATTGGTCTTCCTCCCACTAGTCTTTGTAATTGTGGATTTCCCTTGAAGCCTTAGTTCACTCTTTCACCAGACCATCGCTAAGCTGTTGCTTTCTTGTAAGCATGACCTCCCTCTTTCCCCAAGAGTAAGAGCTCGTTTAAACTATGCATAGACATGGAAAAAGGTCTGCATACTTTTCATATACTGTTTCCCTGGATAAGTTGAGTAACATCATGGAAATGTTTATTCCAGTCCAGCAAGGTTTATGAGAAAACAAAGACATGGAGAAACTCTAGTCTTATTCTGGTTGGCATGTCAGCAGTTGCCAATACACAAATATTGTGGGAAAAGATTCCCAGGTCCAGACCAGCACCCCAGGAGCAAGATGTGCTGATTTTCCAAGAGTTCCTTGGCTTTTTGTGGCTCTGGACCAATAAATCTGGTACAGCATTCAGTAGCACCAGACAGCTTATCCAACAAAGAACTAAGTGGAAGAAACTCAGCCACATTTAATCCCATCTGAGAATTTGTTCAGTTTCAGTATGCAAAAGTTTGGCCCTATCCAGACTCACAATTATTGTATCACTGGGTTTAAATGTTTATTTGTTCTGTATGCGAATGCGAGGTGACATAGTCAACTCGTATTGTTATTCTTATACACAGGAAGTACTGAAAGAGCTGCATCCCACTATGAACTTTCAAGCTATAGCAGTTACATATAAAGATACTACAGATAATTGAATTTCTTGACACTTATATACTGGACATTAGGCAGTATTTTCATGTTTAAAACTTTTATTTCAAATAAAGCTGAAGTTAACATAATTTATGTAGTTTGAGAACACTAATTTGTCATATTTTGTTTTTAAAAACCAAGAAGTTCAGTTACAGGAAAATACAATGATCTTTGTCTCTAGTACCAAACTTTGGAAGTAAGCCTCCTGCTGTCAGTAATGTAATGTGTCTTTTTTCATCTACCTTTTGCTCCTATGACTCTTCACTGCCTCATGTTCCTCTGGGAGGATTATAGTGCATTCTTAAAGGATTTTCACATTTATAGTCACAGTTAGCAAGCAAAATATGTGCAATTAAAAAACAAAAATTTATTTTCACCCTAGGCTACTAAAGTGTACCCCCTTTATAGGGCAAACTCTTCCTGAACTATCCTTGCTCAAAGACGACTTTTCTTCATAACACCGATCTCAGGTTTACTAGTTCAAGATAATCTGATTAATCTAGAAAATATTTTATCTCTCATTTTCAGTGCATTTATTCTATATTATTAGTGATAACAGTATCCTAAATAAAGAATCACTGAAAAAGGCTGCGAGGAAGCTCAAGGTAAACCTCTCTTCCTCCCATATCCTTAAATTGAGAACACAGACCCCCAAGGATCGTGGACAGCTTACCAAGGCCTCTTCCTCCTAGCCAGATGCTGCTACCATTAAGTGACTCATTTTGAGCCCATTATGGGAAAGGAGATCTCAAGAAAGGTCTTCATGGGGTGTAGAATGCAAGCAGTGGGCCACACATTACCAGCCTCTGTCTTGAACCATGTCATGAAGGAGCACACGACCACTCACTCCTCTCCAGGTATCAAAGCTGACCTCACATACAATTTTATCTAGGAGACTCCAGCTTGCCCCCTTTAAAGAACATAGTATCTTCCCTTTAATCAAGGATTGATATCAGGAGAGCTCAATGAAGGATGTCTTTCCTCATGTATTCAGTGCCATTTTAGTAACATTTCTTTGCTAAAGCATGATTAGAACAAATGAATTCATATAATCAATGCACATTCAAATCAAGAAATCTTTGCAAAACAAATTCTTGATGCAGTCACAGAATATCACAAATGGGAAGTTAAAAACTAAAAACTAAAAAAAGGGGCAACTGATGGTAAGAATTAGATCAATTAAGGCCATCATCAAGAACTGGTGGAATGCCTGAAGGAGGAACACACACAAACTGCAAAGTCCATCTCAATTATTTTTCTCCACCTCCTCTAAAATACATTTAGAGGTTTTAAGAATAATTTGGTCTCAATCTAATAATTAACACAGCTCTCTCAACCATTTAATTAAATTTCCCCCATGCTACAAACATTCAAAATTTCTGTAAAACTAAAAATTCCTTTCTATGAACTAGAACTGATTCCAGTGGATCCTGAAAAATCATCTGTTCTTTGATCACTGGAGCAGGAACTCAGATTTCTTAATATACAATACTGCCTGAGCAGAAGCCACCATTTGGTCAGGTAGTGCAGAGGCACTTGAACAACTGTTCCACTTTACCAGATATGCCAGGTCTGCTGAAAGTGAAGATTCAGGCCTCTCAACCAAAGCTCCTTTCAAGGCATAATCAAAAGGGCCTCAGTGGGTTTCACCAATATTAACAGGGATGCTGAATGAAACAAAGTTTGAGTCCAGTGGCACCTTTAAGACCAACAAAGTTTAATTCTGGGTATAAACTTGTGTGTGTCCATGCACATGAAATGTGTGTGTGTGTGCACGTGTCAAATTCTAGTCAGTACTGCAATTTCTAAACACAAAGTTCTTAACCATGATCAGAGCTGAAAAATATCCAGCATTTCCAAATAAATATGCCCTAGAACTATGGAGTTCAAAAGTATATCTAAAAATTATTGAAAGCTTACATTTCAAATCCCAAATGAAAATATTAGTAAATCTCAAACTTTTTTTAAAAGCCACTTCTCTGCAAACTCCATTACAATATGGTACAAATGGAAGTATATGCATTAGGACAAAAGGCACTAGGGGTTTTTCCTTTATCATGTTATAATGAACCCAGTTTGGTGTAGTGGTTAAGTGCACAGACTCTAATCTGGGAGAACCAGGTATGATTCCCCACTCCTCCACATGCAGCTTCTGGTTACCTTGGGTCAGTCATAAATTCTTTCAGAGCTGTTCTCTCAAGGGCAGTTCTCAAAAGACCTCTCGCAGCCCCACCTACCTCACAGGGTGTCTGTTGTGGGGAGGGGAAGGGAAAGGAGATTGTAAACCGCTCTGAGATTCCAAGTGAAGGGCAGGGTATAAATCCAATCTCTTCTTCTTCAAATTGGTGATATGGAATGTATGGATTAGCGTTTACAAAAGGAATGAGCTTGGTGGTAGAACAAGTATTCTGGTCACTGAAAACATTTATAAGTGCCAAGCAAGTTATATTATTGTGACACCTTTGAGACTAACAAAATTATATTCCAGCATAAATTCTCATGAACTACAGCTCACTTCTTCAGATGCAATGACTGAATCCTCATCATGCAGACATTTTATATCTATATAGTGAGGATTCATTCACTGGATAAGAGTCTACATTTATTGCATCTGAAGAGCTGGGCTCTAATCCGCAATAGCATATGCTGGAATTAACATTTTGCTAGTCTTTAAATAATTATTTATTTGTTCAATTTATATCCCACCCTCCCAGCTGAGGCAGGCTCAGGGCGGCTTACATGAGAGATAAAACACATAAATAACAATTGTGACAATCATAATCACAGAATCTTGCTGGGTTTTTGCTTCAAGAGACTAAAATGTCTAGTCTACTGAAATTACTTGGAAGTGTTTGAGATCTAAACGTCTGATAGGAAAGGGGATTAAGAAATGAGAAACTACAGATCATGGAAGCTAAGCACGGCTGACCCTGGCAAATATTTGGAAGGGAGACCTCCAAAGAATACCAGAGCCCGGGACGCAGAGGCAGGCTATCAAGCCACCTATCTGAAACATCCAAACCCCACTAGGTGTCACCAGAAGTTGCCATGACTTCCAAGCATATGCACACACACACACACAAATATACCCATAAAAAAAGAAAAAAAGAAAAGGGAAACTATGTAATAGGAAATATCTTTGGTTAATGGTCACTCTTCCAATTTAATTTTCAGAATATTAAAATGTTAGCATTGTATTATATTTAGGAACATGAATTAAACTCTTCTACAGAAAACTTTTAAAAACACACTCATTTCACAGAACTAAGCAACTGGAATGGTACTGCATGTGGGGTAATAATCCAACCACCATGTACAGGGGAAAAAATAGATTTGTAAGATATTGAGGACACCCTGTTAGGTTCCCAGTAAAACTACAGAGCATACTGAAAATGGTATTATAGTGCTCTTGGTCATAAGATTGTTGGTTTTGTTAACTTGTTAAACCATGGGAACTCTGGGTCTTCTTTCAAAAGTAAAATTTCCCCCCCACATTAGTAGGCGTTTGCACAGAGGCAGCATTTTTAAAGTATAAAAATATTCTGTCAACCCTTGCAGAAAAACCCTTCTTTTTCTCTTTAACGTTTTAATCAATGTTTGTGGCAACGATGCTGTTTTCTAGCAAACACAGAGAAAGCAGATGAACTGCTCCCACAACATTTAAACTTTTGGAAGACAGATACTTCCAGCTGCTTTGATAAAGGGTAGTATGGTAGGAGAGAACACTTGTCTGTCCAAACATCTTCCCTGTGAACAGTGTTCAAGCAAGAGAGCACCCTGTGGAATAACAACTAGGTGAATCTGTGAACTAGCAACTAGGTGAATCTGTGAAAGGATAAATTGGCTTGGGCTTTGCGGCATTTGTAGCAAGTCAGGTACAATTATGTTTGTTTCAAGTATTAGCCTGTTTCCATTTATACATATAATGTTATGCTTTAATCTGCTGGATCTTATCCACTGGCCTAATGAAAAGCTGTGCTGTTCCACACTTTTGAATAAAACAGTATGTCTGAAAAATTGTATGATTCATGCATAGCAAACTATAGTCTGTTATTATGAGAACAAGCCTTTGAAACCTAGAGCTCATGAGTTCTCTCTTCCCCATCCCTGCAAGCAACACAGAAATTAATGATTTCCGTTTTTGTGACAAGCCATCATTGGTTATTATGCTGAGCCATAAACTATGGTGTATTCTATCTTCGAGCCAGGGTTAAAATAATGCTTGAAATCCTGGCTCAGTTGATGGTTTGCAAGTAACAACTGATTTTCTGCGAAGGCAGGCAGTATTCAAGCCAATTTATGTATAATGGGAGGCTGTGTGTAAGACCAAGTATTTCCAAAAATTATTCTCATAATGATCAACAATGATGCAAATTGTCCCAATTTCTATTATGTACAATACATTTTAGCCATAATGTCACACTTTATGTACAAAGAACCAACTAGCACAATTTAAGTTAAAAAACCCAGGGTGTTATGTGCCCACTGATTAAAAAAAAAAGAAAAAAGAATCATTGCCATCTCTTGTCTGCATTATTTTTCTAGAATAATCTGTAATCCTTTCTGAAAACTGAATTAATGTATGCAATAACGGTATGCTGATCCCCGTATAGAAAATGTGCAATTAGTATTTCTTAAAACTCTCGGCTGTTGAATATGCAAAACAAAAAAGCACAAAAATCCCCTAATCCAGGAGTAAATTCTTTGAGAACAGTTAAAAAAACAATCTCACTATCTAACACAGCAGTGAGAGAAAGAGGAGCAGGATTACATTTTCGTAGACCACAGCTCCCTTGCCAGTATGAATATTTGAAGACGGAACAATAAAGCTGCAACGGGTTTCTTCTTTGTGGGTTCCACAGCTTGTTCATGAAGCTCAATCAGGGCAATCACTGTAAAACCTTTCATATTGGAGCTTTTGCTGATCACGTATATTAGACAGATGGGAACTTTGAACTTGTTTAGGCTTCTGAAACAGCCAGCATCTCTTCTATTTCCTTGTTACTTTCTGCATCCTGGAGCAAAAGAAAGATGAAGTAAGTTCAAGACTAGCTGGTTTAGAGTAATTGCATTTGCAAAATTCTATGACTGTAACAAATCAGCATTCTTTTCTTCTGTCCTGAACTGGCACTGAATAAACTCCTCTTCCTCAATGGAAAGAAAGCTTTAACATTTATTTCCTCTGTTCTTTCTGATTTATATTTTAAGCATTGTGCTCAAATTTCTCAAAAGACAAGCTTGGATTCTATACTTTTGCTCCCTTTGGGTGCTCTGGAGGCAGTCCTCTGCTACAGAACTTGCTCCCAGTCGTCCTAGGCACTTCTGTTTGCACAATTCCAACTATTTTCAACAAGCCTAAAGTTCTGCAGAACCCAGACAGAAAAGTGCACAGAGCAAAGGTATAGGCAGGGCCGGCTCGCCCGCTAGGCGAACTAGGCCTTCGCCTAGAGCACGAGCCGGCCGTTGGGGCGCAGGAGGAGAGGCAGGGGTGGCTGCCGGCAGCCTCTCCTCGCGCGCAGGGCCGCAGCCCAGCGGAAGCAAGAAGGGCGGGGAAGGGGGCCAAGGGTAGCGCAGCGCTGCCTGGGCCTGGCGGGGCCTGTGTGGCGAGGCAGGAGGCAGAGAGCCAATCCCTGGGCCAATCAGCGCCCCCGAGGGAAATCCCGCGTCTTAAACGCGGGAATCCCTGGCGGGTGGCGAGGCACTCCTGGCCGGCAGGGAAGGCGCTCCTCCTCTGCAGCCTCCAG
>NW_015168670.1:579719-611989 GCF_001447785.1 Gekko japonicus | reverse complement strand
CAGCACCAGCAGTTTTCCCGCCTCAGCTGCTCCCCCCCCCCGCCTCAAAAGCGAGGCTGGCTGGAATTAATCACCCGTCATTGGAAATGCCTGCTCTTCGCCTCCATCCTCCTGCCGCCTGTCCCTTTCCCTCCCCAGTGATGCGGCTGCAGTACCGTCGGCAGCAAAACCTGCTTCCTCCGCCGGCTTCTGCTGCTCTCGCCCTGGCTCCTCGTGGATGCGTGGTTGGGGGGGGCAGGGGGCCAGGCAAGGAACACCTCCCCCCCCTGGCTCGCCGCTGCTGCTTCTGGTGTTGGGGGGGGGAGGTGCGGCCGGGCGGCTGCCTTGCCTGCTCCTTGGCTAGGCTGGCGGCCAGCGGGGTGAGGCTGAGCTGGGGGGGGGAGGACAGCCCACCTGCCAGCCAGCCAGGTCTCCAGGCCCTGCCGGGAGGTTGGCATCTGCGCTCGCCTAGAGCGCAGGACAACCTCGGGCCGGCCCTGGGTATAGGATCCAAGCCGGAGCCTTTCAAGTATTTTACTTCTCATAGTGGCTAGCAGCGATTCCAACAGCAACTGCTCCCTCTGCCCTTTCTTCTATCTGCATGATGAAAAAAGCGATTTTGCCACCTTCAGTTTGCAAGACCTGAGCAAGACTGTTAATGATACTATGGTTGGAGGTCATTAATTCATAGGGTCATCCCTAAGTCAGAAGCGCCTTGATGGCACACACTTGCAGAAGCAAGCATTATATGTATCTCAGTGCAGATTCTTCAGTTTAAATATCCCTACTACAATACAATACGATACGATACGATAAAATACAAATTAATACAAATTTCCCTACTAGAAGTTCATTCTTCACCTTGAACCCCAATTCTACTTTATTCTTATAAATGTGATTCCTACAAATATGTTTTCTCCCCTTAAACACTTTAGCAAAATTCTCCCTCCTAGTCAAACCACTCAGTTTTTCAGAGCTGCCCAAAAGCTAGACTTTGCTTGATTGCTGGTATTTCCTGTTCAAAGCAGTAATTCTTCTGCCTGACATCTGCTGTCCCTAGAGTTTAGCACGCAGCAGCAAGTTGCTAGTACTGTACTA
Source organism: Gekko japonicus (assembly GCF_001447785.1). NCBI lineage: Eukaryota > Metazoa > Chordata > Lepidosauria > Squamata > Gekkonidae > Gekko > Gekko japonicus. Next base: position 610,912 of record NW_015168670.1, on the reverse strand, counting down.
CATCACTTTCTGTAGGTGGCAGCAACGCCAGGTCTGCATAACACCAGATACAGGGGAGTCACTGCTGCTTATTTGTAGGTTAAAGTGCAGCTGAATAGCTCTATTATAACAAGATTCATAAGATTTATGGTTTGAAAATCCTTGCTTGTTTCAAAATGATAACTGTATAGTACCATAAACACTAGAGGGTGGAAATTCCAGCTAAAGCATGGGAGAATGCATATGGAATGGACTTAACACACGTGAGCTAGTGTGGAAAGAAATGAAAGCAGACAGATAATAGGACTGGAGGATCCTAAAAATGTAGGAGCAAAGCAACAAGGAGCCAACACAAAACTTGGGGGAGGGGTGTGGAGGGGGAAATACAGGTTAACAAATGCTTTCTTAAGTTGCTAACGAGGGGGAAAACAATTCAAGGGAAGGCTCAAAAAGATGAAGCCAGAGAAATCCCAGAGACGGAGTGACAAAGGCAGAGAGAACAGTTTTAGCATCAGGCCCAGACAGGAAGAAATAGGTTTGGGAATGCTGAAGTAGTCACTGAGAGGTATAGGCAGCAGCACTTGTATAAGTGAAGACAAAGGAAGGAGCCACAGGGAGAATCCAAAAGTTGTCTGCCTGAGAAACTGATCAGGCTTTAAATTCTGAAGTGCAGAAAAGCAGATTGCTCCTGAGCTATTTTTCCTAACTTTTGGAATTGATTAGCTGTTTAACATGCACTTAGGCCTCTTATTCAAAAGGGGTAGGAGAGAAGAGGGGGAATGAAACATATAGTGTAGACATACAATAAAAACAAACTTTTATTTTTCCAGTGCTTTGTTTAATAAGCATGCGCTGCACTCAAGACTCTTACACTGGAGTAGTTAACTTTCAGTGTTCTTTTAATAATATTTGAAATGCTTGTCAGAATACAATTTAATTGTGTATGAAATATTTTCAATGACTGCTGAATTTAAATAAGTTAACATTTTCACATCCAACTTTACTTAAGCGCCACTGGTGTCTATGTGGATTTTGCAAATGTCATTGCTCAAGGATAACAGCAACCACAGCAATGCACACTGAACCCTGCAAATGTCATTGCTCAAGGATAACAGCAGCACTCCATCACCACAGCAATGCACACTGAACCTTAAAGAGCAATGTTTTTGATGCTGTATTGCTCCCTTCAAGGAGCCACCATTGCCCCAGGATTATGGGAAGGGGAAACACACAGTCTTAGCCCAGCTGAACCTAAGAGTTTAGAAGAGCTTCAAAGGATCTGCAGCTCCTGCCAGGACACCTCCAAGCGTGTTAGGATGAGGTGGCAGCAAGGAGAGGATGAAATCACCCTCTGCCCTCTCTCCTCCATCAGTGCTCCCAGAAGGAGAAGGGGGATGGTTCCATCCCCTTCCCAGTGCAGCATCCTGACCTGTGTGTACATTTAGTCTGGCCCCAAGAACAAACTTTCCAGAGGCTAGGACAGACTGCTGGGGGGTGGGGAGATGTAGACGCACCAAAGTCCTCAAGTCCGTGGATCATTGGATGCAACCAACACAGATCTACTGTTTCATGAAAATGCTGTTATTTATAACACAGCACATAATTATTTGAAAGCATTAAGTCAATTAGGTATCCACATAATCTGCCAAAGATCCTACCTCTTTTGAGATAACAGGCAGCTCTGAAGCCAAAGTCAACCAGTGAGTAGCTGCAGAGCTATTCCCCAGTTCCCTGTAGCACTGTAAGAGAAAAGGGGCCACAGTAATACAAGAAAATAGTGGAAATGTCATGGTGACCGAGTTAACACTCCATCAACGAAAAGTTCTTTTTATCTTTCAGACATCTATATTGAGTAGGGTTGCCAGCCCCCAGGTCCCGGCAGGGGTTCCCCTACTTTTGGGGGCTCCAGTCCGCCCCGACCAGCTGGCCAGCAGGGGAAGCCCCACTGCCAAGAGTGACCACCCTCCCAGCCACCCCTTTCACCAGATTTAATTAGCTTTAGCAGATCATCAGGGATCATGTGGCCTGCCAACCAGCTGGAGAGCCCTTTAAATCTATCAGGAGGGAGGGACCTTTTAAAGGGTCTTTTTACGAGCTGAGCATGCAGCCAGTGACTGCCCCTCTCCCTCCCTCCTGCTAGATTTAAAGGGCCCTCCAGCTGGTTGGCAGGCCACATGGTCCCCGCCAATCAGCTGAAGCCCTTTAAATCAGGCACGAGTAGAGGGAACACTGCTTGGGGGCATCCCTGCCCAGCCCTGGAACGCCCCCCAAATCCCCCCCGCCAGAGTGACGAGGGGACCTGGCAACCCTAATTTCAGCTATGTAAGGGTTCACTATTTTAGTTCAGATCCTTTCTTGGCAGTTCTGTATGCAAACTATCTAGCAGAGTTTATTTTTGATATGGAAAAGTTTCAATATAATTTCTAATGAGCCTAAATATATCCTTATACTCTGTTCAGTTAACTACAGGAACAGATACCATGTACTGTTGGGAAAGCTTGAGATTTAGAGAATGGGTTGGGAGTCATTCAAATTTTCAGCAGAGGAAGTTATGACATTTTAGGTTAGAAATGTGCCTATGCATATTGACTCTAACTAGCCCTTCTTGGCAACTAACGCCCCCCCCCCATGTAATGGTTGAGGGAATTCTGTTTCACTGTATCTGAAAAAGTGTGTTTGCACACAAAAACTTATACCTTGAATAAAATTTTGTTTGTCTTAAAGGTGCCACAGGACTTAAACTTTCTTCTACTAGAACATCAAGTATTCAGTCAGTTAGTTTCAGATTTTAATGAACTCCCGGGCAAGAATGGAATATTAAACTTGCACACAACTCACAAAACAAATTAAATTCTTTGGGACTTTGGGAATAGAGCAGTTTCACAGGAAGCAAGTTCAGCTACACTCTGGCCTCTCCTCAGGCTGCTGTAGCAAAAACCACTTGGCTTTAAGCATATGCAGTCTGCAAATGGAGGTCACGGGAATGGTACATACAGGAATTTTAGCACTTGGGAAACTGTTACTCTGTTTATGAAAACAAGAATACTTCCCAAGCCTTTTGTGCAAGCCAGCTGTAAATAACAACAGTTCTTAAAAATACAAATGGCCCTCAACCTAAATTTCATCTGTGATCTTAAATACCAGTGGAAACAACTTTACAAACCAAAACTGTTTCAGGAGAAAATATTTAGGACTGCTGTTTTTAACAGAAAAAACCTGTAGCCATTTAGCAGTTTAATTTGCTACCTGACCAGTTTTAAACTGGCTTGGCCTTGTACTCTCCTCTTGTTGTTCAATACACCTTCCCACGGTAACCTTTGGTCAAAGCTTATTTGCAGGCATTTAAATTAGCTCATGTAAACAAACCATAGCTCTTCTGGGGAAGATGGCAATAGTACTGTCAGAGCAGTTTATATACTTACAAAGTTGCTCTGAACTAACACACCAGCATTTGTTTGAGCAATTTGCATTTGACAGTTATCTTCTACGATGGGGACAGGGATGATAACTCTGTGGCACAGCACATGATTTGCAAGCAAGAAGTCCCAAATCCAATTTCTAACTTCTCCAATTAAACCCAGATCTTACATTGTGGGGTTGGAAAATACTTTTGCCTGATATATTGGAGAATTACTACTAGTTGGGAGTACAAAATATTGGGCTAGATTGCTCTGCAGACATTCAATATTAGGTAGCTTCATATGTTTATACCAAGCACTCCCAACTATAAACACCCAATACACACAAATATAAATACTGTACAGAGTCCGTGATCTAGCAAATACTCACACACACTTACCTTGGCAATGTATACCCTCCCTGCTTTTGAAAAACCAGCACTCAAGTTTTCAGCCTACAAAGGCAGGAAAAGAGTTTAAACATTTCAAAGGACCCAGTCTGAATAGTTTAATCCAGCCTATGCAAGACTGTATTAGATGCACATTAAATAGATAAGGACAGCATTATGTTGTCGAAGGCTTTCACGGCCGGAGTTCATTAGTTGCTGTAGATTTTCCAGGATGTGTCGTGGTCTTGGCACTGTAGAACCTGACGTTTCGCCAGTAACTGTGACTGGCATCCTCAGAAGTATAAACACAGAAAGATGGAACACTCTCTGTGTCAAGGTGAGAAGAAAATGGTAGGCAGTAAATTTATATCTACTCCAGAAGGTGGGTAGGGCTGAGTCATTGTCTTGTAGGAGTTCCACGCCACTTGCAGCTGGCCATCCGCATTGATGAGGAGCTCAACAAACTCCTGGGGAAAGTCACCATCGCCCAGGGAGGTGTCCTGCCCAACATCCAGGCTGTTCTGCTGCCCAAGAAGACCGAGAGTCACAAAGCCATGGGAAAATAAGGCGTCTTGTAGTTTTAACTGTTTACTCCTACAAGACAATGACTCAGCCCTACCCACCTTCTGGAGTAGATATAAATTTACTGCCTACCATTTTCTTCTCACCTTGACACAGAGTACTCCATCTTTCTGTGTTTATACTTCTGAGGATGCCAGTCACAGTTACTGGCGAAACGTCAGGTTCTACAATGCCAAGACCACGGCCACACATCCCGGAAAATCTACAGCAACTAAATGACAGCATTATTTGTGAACTGAAAATTGGGGAGAAGGGGGACCTATTAAGCATAGAGGAATTTCTGCTACATTCAAAATTATTTCAAAAGATAGGGCTTTCAAATATGTTCATATGTAACTTCTGTGAGTCCATGGCCCTGTTCCTAGTCCATCAGTGCATCTGACCTACACCAAGAAGTAAGCAAATACATCTAGGAAATTAGAAGCTATAAGCAAAAGCTTGCTGCATACATTTAAATTAGCATTTAGGAGAGCCAATTTGGTGTGGAGAGCCAGTTTGGTGTAATGGTTAAGTGCGCGGACTCTAATCTGGGAGAACCGGGTTTGATTCCCCACTCCTCCACTTGCACCTGGCTGGATGACCTTGGGCAAGCCATAGTTCTGGCACAGCTGTTCTTGAAAAAGAGCAGTTTCTGTCAGAGCTCTCTCAGCCCCACCTACCTCACAGGGTGTCTGTTGTGGGGAGGGGAAGGGAAAGGAGTTTGTAAGCCGCTCTGAGACTCCTTTGGGTAGTGAAGGGCGGGGTATAAATCCAATCTCAATCTCTCTCTCTCTCTCTCACACACACACGTAAACAAACCACTGCTCTTCTGAGAGAGACTTGCCTAATATTTCAAAACATTTGTAACAGATAAGGTGACAGAGCCTGGATTATCCAATATATTCTTAGCATTTGGACTGCATGCATTTGAGAGATGCAATAAAGTATTTTGATGCAATGTATTATAAAGAAAACAGTAATAAGACCTGAGCTCTAGCGGACTCTGCTTTTTTTACTTAAAAAGAATAACTGATATGTAAAATAAAATTAGTTTCCAAGAACACTTCAGTTCTCTCAGGGCAGTTTCCCAGGTTCCAACTAACAGCATCACCTCACAGAATGACTCACTGTTGCTTTCTGTGCCTAGGCCTTTATTATGTGATGGGATTATAAGAGGCAACTATATGCAAATAGTCATCACTCCATGCATCTGATGATGCCAGTTGTTTGATTCTTCAGATTTAATGTGGTCTGAACCTTTGTAGCTAACTATCACAGAACTTAGGAGCTTGATATACAGAACTAATGTATTCATCATGTGACTATGTAATGTGTGATTTCATTTGAATGTTTCAAGATTGACTATTGTGGCATGAAAAAACTAATTACAGCGACACTTATTTTCCTTTAGAACAAAATTTGAGCCCAATGGTACCTTTAAGACCAATGAAGTCAAGTTCTGGGTTTAAGCTTTCGTGTGCATGCACACTTCTTCAGATAAATTGAAACAGACTTTGCCAACCATTACATATAGGCAGAGGGAGGGTGTTGGTGGGGATGAGTTGCCAGGAAGGACTAATTAGAGTCAAGATGCATAAGTAACTGGGTGATAAGTATAGCTAAAACTAGATTAAAGCAGTTGGTATGACCTGTGAATAGCAGCAGATTAACATACAGAAAATAAAAGAGTTAACAGATACAAGACCTGAGTGACTTAGCATGTATAGTGAGATGAGAAATTGATATCTCTTTTAAGCCCTGAGGGTTCCATTGTCCTGAGTGTTGTAAGAAGTTGTAATTCAGCAATCTCCTGTTCTAGTCTGTTTCTGAAATTCCTTTGCAATAAAACAGCTACTTTGAGGTTCCCTACTGAGTGTCCTGGAAGGTTGAAATGCACCCACAATGCCCCACAGTACACTAACATCTTTATGGCCAACTTGTAGCAATGCTTCCTAAACTCCTACTCACTAACACCTCTCTTATACCTGTAACACACTGATGACATCTTTATTGTCTGGACACATGGTAAGAAGCCCTGGACATATTCCACCAGGCATTCAACAACTTTCACCCCACCATCAACCTGACAATGAACCAATCTATGCAAGAAATACATTTTCTGGACACTACTGTAAACATACACAATGGATGCATAGACCCCCCCACCACCACCACCACCTTATACTGGCAACCTACTGACCAACAAACATATGTACATGCCTCCAACTACCATCCTAAACATACCAAACAATCCATTGCATACAGCCAGGCTCTATGCTACAACCACGTCTGTTCCAATCCTACAGAAATTTTCACCTGAGGGATCTACAACAAACCTGATGAAGTCAAGAAATAGATTAACAAAGCCAGAATGGTACACCGAGAAAACCTGTTGCAAGACAGGCCCAAAGAGACAATAACAGAACACCGGTAGTGGTCACATACATCTCACTCAAAACAGTTCAATGCATCATCAGCAGCTTACAATCTCTACTGAATTATGATAGTCCTCTTTCATAAGTACTGCAGGGCAAACCTTTTCTTGCCCACAGACAGTCCCCCAATCTTAAAACAGCCCCTCACCCACAATAATACAACATCTAATTTGAACATGGGCACTGGTACCAGAGCTTGAAATAAACCCAGATGCCAACTTTGCTGCCACATACACCCAGACAACACAATCACTGGACCTAACAACATCACCTACATCATCTCATGCTCATTCCCTTGCTCATCTTCTAACATTGTGTATGCCATTAAATGCCAACAATGCCCTTCAGTTCTCTACATAGGGCAAACAAGTCAAACTCTATGCCAAAGGATAAATGGAACAAATCTGATATCAAGAATCACAAAATTGAGAAACCTGTAGAACATTTTATCCTCCCAGGACACTCAGTGGGGGACCTCAAAGTAGCTGTTTCATTGCAAAGGAATTTCAGAAACAGACTAGAATGAGAGATTCCTAAATTACAACTTATTACCACACTTAGGACAATGGAACCCCCGGGCTTAAGAGAGATAGTGGTTTCTTATCTCATAAAACATGCTAAGTCACTCAGTTCTTGCATCTGTTTGTTAACTCCTTTATTATCAGTATGCTAATTTGCTGCTATTCACAGGTCTTACCAACTGCTTTCATCTAGTTTTAGCTATACTTATTGCCAGGGCTTTTTCTTTTCTTTTTTTTTGAAAAAGAGTTGCTGGAACTCTCAAGAGGGAAATGAAGTTTTCAGTCTGTATACTGAAAACTCATGAACTTTTAAACATTTTAAAAAGAATTTTGTCGAAGAGTTTTCTAGAACTTTGTTCCGGCACGTGTCCCCTCCCCCCCAAGTCCTCATTATCGATCAGTTACTTATGTATCTTGATTCTAATTAGCTCTTCCTGGCAACTCCTTTCCCTTCTCACAACAGACACCCTGTGAGGTGGGTGGGGCTGAGAGAGCTCTTTTCAAATACTGCCTGTAACGATTTCATGTTTATTTGTGTGTGTGTCTTTAAAAGTTTGGTTTATATTGCTGTGTGATGATGATCTAGAATGCTGGACTCAGGCAAGTGAGATGATTGGTGAGTGACAGAGAGGGGGAGGGGTTTTGGAATGGATGCTGTGTGGATGATTTGAATGTCTATCAGGAGTGACTGTTAGAGTTTTGACAGTTAAACAGTCAGTTTTGTTTGTCAGCAGAGAGTTCTGTGTAAAAGCAGTTGATAGGAGTTGGTCCTGAGATTTCTGTGAGAAGCAGAAGTCAGTTAAGTTCTGTCTCTGAGTTGAAGGAGACTCAGCCCTGTGTGTGAAAAGAGTGACATTTAAGTCTGTGTTATAGGAGAAAATTACAAGCTGAGAGTCTAGGAAAAAGTACAGTGAAAAGTGTTACAAAGTTGCCTATGAAATATCCCTGTCAGTGGAGAGAGGCTTGTGAGAGACACCAAGCCATGGTTCAAATCATTCCCAGTTCTGTTTACATTGTTTGCCCTCGTGTTGATGCTTTCTTTAAATAAATCCTATTTCCTTCAAGTATACCAGCTCAGCAAATAATCCTTCCTCAGACCACATAGACCTTCATGAATGCCTAGACCCATGGTACACCTACCCAGTGATAGAAATATATATTATAGCAAGAGGTTGGAAAGCCTAAAAATTCCTGGTGGCAGCCGGATACCCAAAGAAAAATAAACTAAAAGGGACACTTTAAAGTAAAACCAGACCTCCCTAGTAAAGGGGTCGTCACACTGCCCTTTCAGGGACAGCTCTCACAGAACTATGGCTTGCCCAAGGTCATCCAGCAGCTGCAAGTGGAGGAGTGGGGAATCAAACTCGGTTTTCCCAGATTAGAGTCCGCGCACTTAACCACTACACTAAACTGGCTCCCAAAGGTTTGCTCTGAGCCTGTTCAGGAACACAAAACCACCACAGATGTCTCACATTTTCAAAATGAGCTTTTGAAAAGCTTGCAGGTTGGAACCAAAAGTAGGCCCTTGTTAAAAGAGCACAGTTGTCACTGGGGTGGAAACAGCAAAAGGTGGCAATACCTTTAAGAAATTCTGCAGTGCATCTTGGACAGTAGCTGAAGGAGGCTCTTCATACAAAGCAGAAACAGTTTTTCTTTCTAACCATCCCAAGTGAGAGACCTGCATAAGAACAGTGATATAAAAACTACTAAAATTCAGCAACCTGTACCTGATGACCCCCATTTAATTGCCCAGCACTTCTCCTTAGGTCGTAGAGAAGCAGGCACCATGAACTTAAGGTAATGTGTGAAGCAGGAGTTCCACGTGGAAGTCTGTTCTGCAGGATTTTTTTCTCCTCAGAAAAGAGAGGGTATTAGATGGTATAATGCTCCTTTTATGAATGCCCAGCGCATGAAGAGTAACTTTTGATCCCAAATAACTGTTAACTTAAATATCAGTATTTGAAAACATAAGGCTTGAGTGGTTGGAACTAGCTTTCTAAATAAGCCTTAGGAGCTACCATCATTGGCTGTAATAAAACAAGGCTGTCATCCTTCAAGTTACAAAGCAGCCTTAGCTTTCATGTAAAGAGGTGGTCTTAAACAGTTTGGCTTGTTTACTTCCAACACAGTATTCCATCTGTATGCATATTTAACTCAGGTACCTGTGTATACATGAAGCATCAGGGTGAATGCCACAACCTAATCTTCAAACAAGAGGAGAAAGACTCCCAGCATATATAAAGCAAAAAGGCAGGATAGAACGCCAAGATAAACTGTCACAAACTATAATAAATTTAAGAAACACTTATATTTATAGCCTAACATTGTCACCTTTTACACTTATAAACATATGTATATATAACATCCAAACACCGGCATTAACAGCTAAGACACACAAATTAGTGCACGCAGGCGCTCAATGAAATTTAAAGCAACAAGGTGCTCGCAGGCACATAATAATTTTCGCAAATGCTATTTTTCTTGTGCTCACAGGCACTAAGCGATTTGTACAATAAGCGTAAACTATAAGTTACAAAAGCAAATAATTAAAGACTGTGTCCATTATATAATGTTGAAAAAGGCTTCCAAAACAACTTGATTAGGAGCTGGACCTCAGTACAAATATCATCAATGAGACTCATGTCCCAGGTAAGCCTTGTTTCAAAAACTTCTTCAAATCTGGTTTAGTGTTGGAACCATAACATCCTGTCTAATATATGGAGCCAAAGCTGCCTAATCCCTTACAACCTTTCCATCCACGTTTGGATGTTATATTTACGTATGTTTATGAGTGTAAAAGGTGACAATGTTAGGTTATAAATGTGTTTTATTTAATTTATTACAGTTTTTGACGGTTTATCTCTGGATTCTATTCTTCCTTTTTACAATCTAATCTTCAGGCATGAGAAAGGCTTCATTTTATTAGAACAGTTTCTTTCCATCAAAGAAAAGCAAAAGTGCATACCAAAACGTTTGTATTTTATAGATGCTCAAAACTGAGAACGATAGCATTGGCTTTGAATGTTTACCCAGTTAAGAAATATAACACACATGGCAAGCCTCTCCTAATACCTGCAACAGTTTGTGAATGAAAAGCAGAGGAAAAACACATGCAAGGGATTATACTAAGTCATCACAAGCAGGAGCCCTGGGGTGCTCCAAAATATCCTTAAATCACATCCATGTGTTCTAAAGAACAGAGAACAACTGTTTTTATTACAGTAGTAACATGGCAAAAGGGAAAGCATGAGTTAGCCTGCAACTGGCTCTTTTCTTTCATGATCCCTCTGCGCCCATTTCCCTTGCCCTGCATAATGACCAAACCATTAAATCAGGAGCTCAGATCTACCTAGGATCTTGGCGCTCTCTCACAGCTTGGAAGAACTCCTTTCAGCTGTATATTTTATAAACAGCACGCTACAAATCCAGCATGCACATGGGTGCACTTGGGCACACATAGTAGAGGGACAGCAAATAATTTAAAAATATCTACTGATGCAAAAAAAGTTATATTTAAATAACAAGTTATAGGCTTTACAATTCTAGCTAGTGTAGTGCAAAAAAGAATGCTTAATTTGTAAATTATGGTTCTTAATATACCATATATTTACAAAACAAAAGATGCACACATTTTGGGTAATTGAAGCAAACAATCTTTCTCTAATCATAACACAGGCAATATCTTAGAGAACATTTGCACCCTGCAAACACCACACATCAAGGCAGCATTCAAGACAGACAGCAGCAGATGCTATAAATCTCTGCAATCACCACCTATATCAGAATCTCATCTTGAAGTATTTGGCATATAGAACAAAATTTATCTTAGAAGAAATCTGGGGGACAAGCCCATTAGTACAGATGGCTATTTCGCTTGTTAGTTCAGGTTTTTCCTGACAACACATAGTAAAGCATGTGCACTGACCACCTAAAATTAGCTTCTTTAAAACTGATCATCACACATTACTGAGGAAGCCTTGTTTTGTCACTTACTAAATACTGCTTAAAGTAATTTGCAGGGCTTTAAATTCTGGGATGGTACAGATGTTTTTGGACCACTAAATGCTGTCAGTCTCCATTGCCAAATGTGGGGAAAACATCACAGGCAACAGTGTACCGTACTTCTATATAGTGTTCCATTGCATGGTTTAAAGATCTCAGGCTGCGGTCACACGGAACAGAAGCCACACAAGTGAGATGGAAAACAGGCGGAGTTTCCGGGCGCGATCTCACCAGCACATCTGGGAAGCGTAGCACTCCCATGGCACAACCGAGGCTTCCAGCCGAAACTGCGTGGCAAAAAACTAGTACCTCGGAGGTACTAGTTTCCGGAAACTGCGGGGCAAGGGCGGGCGTCTGATCGCGTTTCTGGTGGCATCCGGCGCCCGCCCATGTCCCCTTGCAAATAAGATGGGGTATTTTTGTCCACATCTCTGTGGATGCGCACACGCACCCAACGGAGCAAGCGCATTCGTCGTGTACACACAAAAACAAAACAGTTTGCCGCGGCGCGCGCTTCTTCGTTGCGCGCCAGCTTGTCCTGTGATCAGCACCTCTCCCTTGCCATGGAACCTCCACGGTACCTCCACAGGACATCCACGGGAGGTCTGATCGAGTAACTGCGCAGTAGTTTGCCCCAGGGCAAACAGCCACGCTTCTCCCCCGCAGTTTCCTGCCCGTGTGACCGGGGCCCTAATGTATTATGTTCTTAACTCATAAGTCCAACTTGTCACATATGAATGGTGAATTTACTTAATCAGTTGGCACAACAGAAGAATAGGAGGAAGAAGAGTGATAGATTTAGTCTTTTAAATCTTGACGAATATGGCACAAGAGGATTTAGTGGCATTGCAAACATTAATTGCATCCATTTGTACATAGGCAAACGCATGACAGAATACAGAGAATCTCTGAACCAATGCAATAAACGCTTTCTCAATAGCTAAATTTTGCATTAAGGAATCCAGATAATTAATAATGCACTGAACTTTAAGGCATTGAACCGGCACATTATTTCCCATCTAGACAACAAAATTTGTATGATGTCTTGTGGACAGCAGATATAAAAAAAGCAAATCATTTACCTGGTAGCACCATCGGCCCAGGAGATAGAAAGATTTGGGGTCATCTGGTTTCAGTGCAATTGCTTGGTCTACATGTTTCTAAAGAGATATACAGCAAAGAGGCTAAACTCATTAAGCACATAAAATTTGTAAAGCAGAAGGGTGCCGTTTTGAGGCATTATACCATTCACTGGTATAATGCTGAGTCTCATTGGTAAGATTCTTACTTACCTAAATAAAAACTTAACTGAAGGCTGATAATACAATCCCTGCCAATACCATAATCTACCCTACAGGGTATTGCCCCCTTTTCATTACTCTGCTAATGTCAAGTTGTATTTTAAAAGATCTTATAAGGTGTAAGGAAGAAATTTTCCTTTTATGCTCACAAGTTGCATCACATGCATACGTTCACTGAGCTGCTTTTCACTGTGTGATCCCATATCACTGGACAGTGAATGTAAACCAGTAACCGCATGGAAGGCATCAACTGTGTGGGTCAGTTGAAGAAGTCCCGTGAAATGGGCCCAGCCCACGTAGTTGCTTGGTTACACAAATAAACAATAGCCAGGGTGCTAATTCACGTGGTGGGCAACCAGCGCCCACACAACTCTGTGTGTGAACAAGTTCACAGAGAAGTGGAAGACAACAGCTAAAGTCCAAATTAAACATTACATCAGGCACAAGTCTGGTTGGGGTTCCCTCAACCCAATATTGGGGAACCAAAATTCCCAAACATACTGCGGTCCAATTCAGCTCAGAACCTTGACACAAGAGAGAGGAAGGGATTCAAGCTTTCCTCCCTGCACCATATTCCCAAACTGAAATGACCCTGTTTGCCCCACTGTTGGATTCCATATGCCTTGAATACTACACATGGAGCCCTGCAGCTGACCAAACAGGGCCTTTCTAAAGCCAGCTTGGCTCCAGAAAATTGCACAAAGAAGGCCCCTCCTCCCCCAATGCTGTGGTCCCAAACTGGATTCCAACCTGACTTTTAAAAAACATATTGTGTTATCTCAGCCTTACACTTCCTTCCTACACTTCCAACAATGCTTGTACAAGGAGCTGCGGTGGCTCAAGTGGTTAAGACGCAGAACTGCAGGCTGTGGAAGGTCGGTAGTTCAGCAGTTTGAGACCTGAGTGTGCCGCATGACGGAGTGAGCTCCCGTCTCTAGTTCCAGCTCCTGCCAACCTAGCAGTTTGAAAGCAAGAAATTGCAAGTAGATAAATAGGTACCACTTCAGTGGGATGGTAACAGCGTTCTGTGTGCCTTGGTGTTTAGTCATCCCGGCCAAATGACCACGGAAATGTCTTCGGACAGCGCTGGCTCTTCGGCTTTGAAACGGAGATGAGCACCGCAACCCTAGAGTCGGATTCAACTGGCTTTCGAGCAAGGGAAACCTTTACCTTTTTACAATGCTTGTAAATTTTCAGCAAAATCTACAGAGTGTCCTTTCTTTCTCCTTTGCAATAGCAACATTTTAAAATACTCAAGTTCAAACATGAGACCCACAAAGACTTACAGGGAAAGGGTCACATCATTGCCCCATGTATTTCCCCTCATATCCTCTTTCTCTCCCTTGGCAACCCCCATATCTTGCCCCTTTTCCTGCTTCCTTCTGTCCTTCCCACCCATCAATAAACCAACCTACCTTTATCTACTCCCTACTCTACAGTTTTCTCTCCCCCTGGCAGCCTCTCCCTGGGAAAAGTGTAGCCAAGCTGCATGAGCAGTGAGTCACCAGGTGCAGCCACGTCATGTGGGTACAGAGTCACTGGTGTGGTCACCATTTGGCCTGGCCCCAGTGAGTTCTCCTCCATCAGGGGAAATGTGGGGCAGGAGGACCTTTTTCTACTGTTTTGGCTTCCCAGTCCATCCCTGCTCCTCCCCCATGACTTCACTTTACCCAGGCTTGGAGGGTGGGCAATATTGTTGGGGTTGCAAAAGCAACCCCCAGTATGGTCACATAGTCATGCAGGGCTCAGTGTCCATTATTTTTTCAATGCTACAGATGTTATTTCTATTATTTTGGAGGGTTTCAATCCCCCAATGAAATATTTGTAGATTTCAGATTTTTCTGCAAACCCGGAGCTGCCTTCAGGTTTGTAGAGAAATCCCCCATGCATACCTGGCTCCATTTTGTAGGGTTTTTTCAATCCACGTTATTTGGGCCAGTTCAAAGCTAGTTATATGATAAGCAATCCTACATACCTTGAACACATGCCCAGCTTGAATGCGTTTTTGTATACTTTCATGTTCAGAGTACTGACCGCACAGAAGAGCATACCTGGAAATTACAGAGTTAGATGTTAGTTCAATTTTGAGGTTATTCCCCAATATGGATATTCATGTGCTCCTCTCATTTTCTTACAGAAGTCTAAGAATGTTAAACTTAATATTTTATCCAGAGTTAACAGATGCTTCATATCAGTTTTGTGGATAGTCATATATATGTTGTAGCATAGTAGAAAATGGAACAAAAATGACACAATGCTAACAAAGCAGGTTCCAAACTGACCTTTATATTACCACAACTACATTAAGAAAAAAAGATTTTCAAAGATTTTCCTATAAACTGACTAGCTTGGCTAATATAATAAATCAATATAAAGATGTATGTAGAAATCTGACACAGTCCAGCATTTAGTTCTTGTGGACAGGTTCAGCTTTATTACTACGCACTTTATCATTTCTGCCAGTCACGGAAAGAATGGATAGTGCAAATCTCTCAGTCAGAAAATATAAAAATTCTTTCTCACATAGGTTTATTATCTAGAAAATTAGCCCAGTTTTAACTATGTGTACTCAGACTAGAGATATGAAGGTCCGGAGGAAGGGGGGGAAACAGAGGTAAAAAAGGAGTGCATTCCCCCAGCAAAGAGGATATGTCAGGGCAACCAAGGCTGTTTCTTTCTCAAACCCGGGTTTGAATATTGCTTGAAAGGGGCCTAAAAATCCACATCTTTCAAAACTGCCTGAAGCTGCATAGCCAGCACTCACTCACTAATGTGCCCTGTAATGGAGCATAGCTATTTTACACAGAAACTGCACTTAATGCAAGAAAGCAACACCACTTCTTGAATAATTTTGGTCATTTGTTGGTGAGGAAGAATGAATGCTGGGTTCCTGAGGTTGTACTGTGAAGGAGACACCAGAGTTTCCGCTGAATGTCTGTTTTCTGTCATCTGCAGTTACAGCATACATGAGTAATAATGATGGGGGGGGGAAGAAGGGGTGCTGATGGATACAGGTCAGAGCAAAGAGCTTGAAAGTACTAAGGTTCATATCAGATTCTAATTCATCACATCCAAGAACTCTATAAATATATTACTGATGTCATCACTAGTAGAACACCAGTAAAAATTAGCACGACATTTAAAAAAGCAGTTTTACAAAGTAGTTTCAGTAAGACAAACATATGAACACCATGTGAATTCTGTGACCTTCGAATACAGCAAATACATCTATGCTTGCCTTGAAGCCAGATATCAGGAAATGATTCCAAGTAACACTATTTACCATAACTGTGTGAATCCTACCATACTCAGGAGTCAGCACTTTCAGTTGCTAGTGCTGGTGGTACAAGAAACATTTAACCAGCTTAATGGAAGTTTGTACTTAGTAGTAACTTTGGGGAGTCAGGTAGTATTTCCAAAAACATGAAGTCTGCAATCCTAGACACACTTGAGAATAAGCCTTACTAAATGCAGTAAATTCAAAACTCAACATGCACACCATGGCTGTTAACTTTCACTATATAGAGGGGGCAGTCAGGAAGTATCAAGCGGTGTTGAAACTTGCACTCTCTCTAGAAGCAGTGCAGAAATTCAGAGACAAGAAAACGAGCCAGCTTAATCTGGTTTGAGGAAACTGATATGGCACAGCTCTCTCACCGGTTTAGTAGACCTCTTCTATTTGGAAAATAAACTGGAGATTTTTTCCCAAGTTCCATTTGTTTTGATTCTCCCCTGTTGCTATCCCACAACTCAAAGCTGTAGATGATAATGGCTTACAACCTGGAATAAGGCCATGTATCTCAAAACTGAACATATTCTCATGAACTTGGCCAGCTGAGATTACATACATATATAAAAATAAATAAAATAAAAATCCCCCCAGCACACCCAGACTGAAAGAGATATCCCAAAGCACAACTATACGGCTTACTTATAGTTTCCAGAAACAGACTGAGGACAGTTTATTGCAGTGGTACTCTCCGCAGCTTGGTGAGACCCATGTTCACAATTACTCTCAACCAGAAAAGCATATGACTACTATATGCCCGTTGTACCTCTCCACACCAACACGCATACACACAATAATACAACTATTAATCTTAAATATATAATTATAGCTATAACGTTTTTTTTGTCTCTCCCTACCCGAGTTGAACCTTAGCCAGCTCTCATGTATCTGAAGCGAGGGGAAGGGCTTGCATGTTGGACTTATGACACAAAACAATGTGTAAGCTTTCAAGTTCTCCAGAACTCTATTAGGCTGAATATTTTTAAAAAATGCTTGTTTATGTTAATAGCTCCCTTCAAGTTGAACTCCAGCACTGCTGGAGATGTGGTGGTTAGAATCTCTCTCTAAGCTAAGTTTTCTGCTTTTAAGAAGTTTCATTTTATGGGTTAGCATTCAATAGCAGTATGCCCCATTCCATCATCTCATTCAGCTGCATATGTTGATCCAGCCTCATACATGGAACACCTGTATCTCCACAACTTTGACATCATCATGATGGAGAAGTTGTGTTGTAAAAATAAAACTGTTAGCTTTATCTTGAGCCCACATTAACAATGAAATGATCCTATCTTCTCCTACCTTCTTCCCTTTTCGTCACCCAGGACAGAGTCAGGTGGCTCGAGAAGCCGGGGCCCTGAATCACCCGGGGCCCTGCTTGCCACCCCGCAGGGAGGAAGGAGGGAGGGGCAGAGAGGCAATCCTTGCCAGGCAGAGGGGGCGGGCCAGCAGCAAGCGCAGGAAGCTTGTGCCCGCATGACCCGATGCTGGCCCTATCAGAGGGTCTTGGGGTGGTTGGGGGTGCACTGCTTGTTACTGAAGGCACAGCACTGCCCTTCTCGCCATCTTTTCAGCGTTGAGCAACTTGGCCCACCCTCCTGGCCCTTTAGTATGGCATCATTTAAAGGGGTTTGCATGTGGGCTTGTTCCATTAATTTTCCTTGTCACAACTTGGCAGTATCAGCATGAGGCCGGTTCCATTATAAGGAAAGCCGGCCTGCGTGCCCCTTTTCCTGAGTTGGGGATCCTCATAAGGGATCTTGATGTGACCGTCAAGTGGTATGCCCAGTCTGGGGGCATGCCCGGGGATTACCCTCACGCTCAGGTGGCAGGGGAGACCACCTTGGGGCGTCTGCCCTTGTGGGATCCAGAGACCTGTCACCCCAAGGTTACCAGTGGATCATCCACTGGCAGGCGGGTCAGTCAATGAATTGGAACCGGTATCCCATGCTGTGCCAAAGCAGACTACAGCTGTAACCAATAAAGTTGTGGCCAATTTTATTCCACATTTCTCTGAAACTTTGAGTGTGGGTGTATTATTTCAACTGAAATGTAAATGGGATTAACATGTGGTCGGATATGGAGGGCCTCTTTGCCTTTGGCCCCGCCTCACCCCTCCCCTTGGTGCTGGGGCCTCAAACCACCAAATTCAAAGGTTCCCAAATCCACAGATCATGAAAATGCTAACAGTGTCATCCTATGCATATTTACTCAAAAGTGATTCCCACTTTGCTTCATGGCACTTACTCTTAAGACGGAAAACTCATAGGACTCAAAAACTAAATAAATCCACCTTACAAATTGCAGGGAGTGAGTAGAAGAAATCCAAATCTCAACAGCACTACTAGCCAGCTAAACACTCACCAGGCTCTGATGGTTAAGGAAGGGCAAAATGCCTGTCTTTCTCTGCAGAGCCTGTTTACTTGTGTTTGGCCAACAGCTACAGGAGCCTGCTCTGCCAACTTCCGGAGGACAGAGCAAGAAGACAGGAGAGGGAAATAAAGGAAGTGCAGGCTTCCCACGGCAGAAGCACAGTGTGAGCCAGCCAACAGCCTTGTGAAACCTCTC
Source organism: Gekko japonicus (assembly GCF_001447785.1). Classification (NCBI taxonomy): domain Eukaryota; kingdom Metazoa; phylum Chordata; class Lepidosauria; order Squamata; family Gekkonidae; genus Gekko; species Gekko japonicus. The sequence goes on along the minus strand of NW_015168670.1, from coordinate 592,472 downwards.
TCTGGAGAAATTCTGTATGCCCTTTTACATCCCTCTCTGCCTTCTCACTCTCTCCCACATGAGGCACGTTGTTTCAGACAAGAGGGAGTGAGACTGCTAAGGTACAGACGGGAGAGCAAAGTGGCCATGGAGTAAGGGAAGTAAAGCCTCCAACACCCCACTGTGGCCAGCTTGCTCTTTTCCTGGTGGAGGTGCCAAGGTTTTGTTCTCTCTTCTCTGTTGTCAACCTACTCTCCTCCCAGCAGCCACTCAGGTGCTAGAATTAGAGCACAGAGGTAGTGGAGAAAGGGAAGGGCTGCTGGAGAGAAGAGGTCCTTCTGTCTTTGGCACAAGGCCTGCTCAGGGAAGCTCATAGTTTACCTAGCCTCCAGGCCCTCTGGCAGTGGCTGTTTCAGGGTGGGAACCACCTATCAACCACAAGCCCCTCAGGGTAATGCCCTCGCCCGCTTTCCTGGAACACAGAGCAGGTGCCACATTGGGAACTGGTGCTCAGAAAGGCCACAGGGGGCATGTCAAGGCTAACCACTGAGATTTCCCACACCTGCTGATTAGGCAGTCAAAGCCAACTTTATCATCTCTACTCTCCAGTCTGAAGAAAACAGAGGTGATAATAGTGGGGCTAATCATGTGGACAGACAATTGCTTCAAAGGGTACTACTGGGGATTTCCAGTTGTCTGAATCTACCCTATGATGACTACCATAGTTGGTGACAAGGTTAACATTTTTAACAGTATTATCTCTTACTCTTCCTTTTAAGAGATTATGGGTATCATTTCCAAACCTAGAACCCTACAAGAGATCATGGCAACAGAACACACCTTATGTGCTGGTTAGAATGGCTTGATTCACATGAGCCTCTGACTCGTGCTTTCCTTCCTCCCTTCCTCCCTTGCATGGCAAAATGTCGTTTGCCCTATATCAGAACCAGCCAAATACAGTTTGTATGTGCTCTCTAAACCAGAACTGGAAACCATGGTTTGTTCAGAGTTTACAGTTCTGGTTTGCTGGTCAAGTGCAGCTTACAGTTTGCCAGCTCAGCTGCAATGGCAACTATTTTTGCCATGAAACAGGAAGTCAAGAAATGATTGGAATATACAAGGGGAAGACGGGTGCATGAAAGCCAGATGGCTGGACACAATGGTTTGGCTGTTAACAAAATAACCCTATGAGAAGTTCAAATTAAAGCAGCACTGAAAACAATCTCAGAATAACCAAGGAAACAAAAGGGAGGGGAAATCTACATCCAAATGGGAATCAATTGCATAATGTCTACAGTTAATAGATGAGTTGAGCTTCCTAGGAAGTGTAGCATACACAACTGGGACATAGTGTACCAGATGTTCCAGAAGCTAGCCAATGTTTATAACATCATTATCCATTTAGGCCATTCTTGCAACTAATCACTCACCTGGCTCCCTGTGTTGAGGTATGCAAGACTGCCTACTGCCCAAGGAAAGAGAAGCGAGAGAGGCCACACACAGAGTTGCAGTGAGAACAAAGGGTGCAGATAATTGACCCCAAAATTGTTTATTTTCAAGACTGAATTAGTATAGAAGTTTCGCTTCATCTGATATTTTGTTCTAGACAACTTCACTTAAGGGCTTATTTTAAAAAATATTTACTCTCACCCCTGAAAAACCATTTCTAATGGACTATTCACTAAGTGGGACAATCAATACAAATAATTTACCCTACTCAGGTGGCAATTATCTAGACCCATATCTATAAAAGAAAGTATTTTCTATTAAGCTTAATCTTTTACTGGCAATTTAGAAGCTTCAGAGCTTATACTGCAAAGTGGGAAAAAGACTTACAATGTGCAATCCCTGAAGAACTGCAGCTCTCATCATCCAGAAATGTTTTTAAAGGTCTGAATTTAAGGGAGAACTGTTACAAAACTTTCAAAGATGTATATGTTAGGCACAAAGGTAAATGTTGGTTTGCTATTAGAGAAAGATGATTTCTACCCAGTTCCCAAGCAGAAAGAACCAGTAGCTCCTGGAAAGGGGTAACTGAAATACCATTAATAGTATTAGGGCCAAATATGCAAAGTACTAGATCTATCATTTAAGTATGCCAACCCCCTGTCTATCAGGAGGGGTCGTTTCAACCAGCAATAGACCCCACAGGGGTACCCCAGGAGTCCATATACCAGACAACTTGACATAAGTGGACACAAAGATGCAAGCCAGGACCAGAATAATCATGCCTAGGACGTGACCCTGGAAAAAGCACGTGATCTTGCCCTGAGAGCTGCAACTACCCCCCCTCCCCGGCCAACATCTACATACTCTGGACAATGGACTTGCCTTGCCCCAGAGTCACTTCCTTCAATCTCAATCACTAATGCCATTAATCTGATCTTTCCTTCCTGCATTTTGATAACGACAAGCCCTGACTTCTACTCTTTTCCCACAACCCAAGACTAGGTGGTTCATCAAGCAGAATTCTTGCCGTTTTGATTAGTTAAAAATTACCAATCCATTAGTCCTCCGACCACCAGAGAACTAATCAGGAACCCAACCCAAAATCTACTTTACATGTGGTAGGAACCTCCGGCCTCTTTTGTCCATACCTTGGAATTCTATACGAAGTTTCCAAACTACATTGTTCTAGTCCTGATTAATCCCATCATAGCCCTAAGTAATCTCATCAATTCTTTGTTCTGAGGGATCCCTCACATTAGCAAGCCCTTGGCACACATTTTTGGGTATAACTAGCTCAGCACAACTCCAGTATGTTGTTCGTGTTATCTCGGGTGCCCATTAACATGCACCCCCCAGGATACTGGGTACTTCCTCTCAGTGAAGTTCTGGTTGTTTTGCCGTATCTCCTTCTTCAGGGACATTTCCAGGAAAGGTAGCTATTGCCTCATCCCCTGCTATTATCCCACTCCTCTCTTTATTTCCATATAGGGCTGCCAAATCCCCCCGGGGGGCGGAATTCCCCCCGCTTTGGAGCCCCAATTTCCGCCCCCGCGGAATCGGGGCCCGGGGAAAACCCCACCCCCGCATGTACGTCCCTTCCCTGTGACGTCATCATGCTGGGGCGGGGCACAGCCATTTGAGGGGAAAACATAGAGCACCAGGAGGCAACACAAAGTCCCCCGCCGGCACAGGTGAGTACATTTGGCAACCCTATTTCCATAGATCTTGTATATCATGTGTATGTTCCATGTGTGCTTCTTGTGTGTTACATTATCTACATATCCTTTACCCTTGGACTGATTAAGAGTTCTCATAAAGAGAAAGATCCCCGTAGACATAGGTAGGACAATCCCCGTTATTACCCCACCTCTCGCTGAGGCCTACCATTTAGCTAATTTCCCCCTCAACCGAGGGCAGTGATTCAGCTTCTTAAATCAAAGCTGGTAGGGGCAACAATGACTAACTCTGATCTTTTATTTTTTTCATGAAGAACAACTGCAGAAGGAGAACATCACTTTCCTGACCACATTCAGAGCCCCTTGTAGCTGCTTTAAAGAAAAAAAAATAAAATACATCAGTCGAGCCCATTATTGCCTATAATTTGGCTCTTAAATATTTAGTTGCATTTTGATCCACTGATATGCCTCTTGAACAATGTAAAATATGCAGAAATGAAAGATTGCCAGCATTTACTTTATATTTATTAGTGACTGTTAGACATCTACTAGGCACTGGAAAATTCAATCATCCCTGTCAAAAATGGAGTGACTCCTGAAAAAACTGGGATTTAATGAACCTTGTAAACTTAAGATGACCAGTTAAGACTCCGTTAGACAGGAGGCCAGCAATGTAATGGATAAATGAATGAGTTTTTACCAGGGCTCTAGTCGGGGGGGAGCTCTCAGGTACGGAGCTCCGGAAGAGAACCTCTAGGGGGCGGGGCGGTCACGTGGTGAAGCCCCGCCCCCTTCTTTACCCCGCCCTCTGCTTCGATCCTCATTCCGTTTGGGAATGAGGATGAAGCAGGAGGGTAAGTAGCCGGGCCTTCTGACACACTTCCGGTGATGTCAGGGGGTGTGGCCTTCTGTCACTTCCGGTGATGTCAGGGGGCGTGGCATATGCAAATAAGTTATGCTAATGAGTTATGCTAATGAGCTCCGGCAGCTCTTTTTCTACAACAAGACCCCTGGTTTTTACTATGAGATAGCATTTTCCCATGGCTCAGTTTGGTTCTCATGTAATAGTTGCTGGTGTTTTCAGTGTGAGGAAGTCCTCTGTTTTTTGAGTTGGGACCATCCCCCAGGTTTACATATTTAATACGGCTTATAAGGATGTCTAAAAGTAATTCTAAAAACGATTAAAGTCCATCTACATGAGGTAACTGAAGCAGAGCACCACATGGGTGGGCAAATTTGACAATGTTTTCTCAACTGTTCTTGTCATAGTTTAGAAACCACTGCAGTAACAAGCTTTTACATGTTTTTATTTTAAAAAAACACCCTACCACAAGTCAAATTTTAAGTTTACTTTTAATTTCTTTTTAGAGCTGTAACTGTTCACTTAATTCTTTTTGCATTAATATACACACATGTACACTGGGCAAAATATTAATAATTTTAGTTCATGAAGCAAGAGATTATATTTTTCCTTTTGACTACATCAGTTCCCACATTTGTCAAAAAGCAGGCTACATATTTCTGTCTTCAAGGTCAATCAGTGAAGGAAGCAATTTGACTTGTACGTGACCCTCTTTCTAAAGGCAGACACAGAGGAAACCAGTTGGACACAAGCACAACTATCCTGAAAAATCTTATCTATACCCAAAAGAAAATTTTGGAGCGTTTCAGTTAATCAAAAACTACAGACTGAATCTAGCTATTCCTCCTTTATACATTCATGAAGATAAATTAAACCCTGGAGATTTGCTGTGACTGCTTACTAATGGAAGTCAAAAGCCAGAAAGATACAGCTGTTTAACTGGATATGGTTGTATTTCCCCTACAAAATGTTTTCAGTATTTTCCCCACAATGGCAAATAACAAAATGAACAGTAGAAGTATCCAATTCAAGAAATTTCAGCAGCTGCTTCTGTTTATGAATTACAATTTTTGTAACAAAGTGTTATTCAATTCAATTAAAATTAGTAGTGTAAAATTATGAGACTATCTACAGAATTAAACAATTCCTATATAATCATATACAACTCACTTTCAAGGACAGATTTATTCTTCAAATGTCTATATCAGGGGTCGTTTCGTAGAAAAAGAGCTAGGGGAACTCATTAGCATAACTCATTAGCATATGCCATACCCCCTGACATCACCGGAAGTGTGTCATAAGGCCACACCCCCTGACATCACCGGAAGTGTGTCGTAAGGCCACACCCACCACTCAGTTAGTCTTAGTCTTAAAGGTTAGTCTTAAAGGTGCTATTTGAACTCTTGGACTATTTTGCAGCAACAGACTAACACAGCTAATTCCTCTGAATCTAAACCCACCACTCAGGCTCCACCCCCAAAAGCCCTGCCAAGGCCCTCTCTGGCCCCAGGCAGGCAGGGGTGGGGAGAGGCAGGGAGGAAGCAACTTACCCTCCCTCTTCTCCTTCCTCCTCCTGGCTGAATGAGGGCCGGAAGCGGGGCGGCCAGAAGCAGAGGGCGGGGCTTCGTCATGTGCCCCGCCCCTGCCCCTCACCCGGAGGAACTATGATCCCCCGCGATCCCCCCCGAATCGACCTCTGGTCTATATGTACATAAAGATAAAGTGTGCCATCCAGCCGCAACCAACTCATAGTGACCCCATGAAGTTCTACCTCATGGGTTTTTCAAGGCAAGAGATAAGCAGAGGTGGTTTGCCATCACTTTCCTCTGCATAGCAGCCCTGGTCTCCCTTGGTGGTCTCCCATCCAAGCACCAACCCTGCTTTAGCTTCCAAATTCTGATGAGATCAGGCTAGTCTGGGCTAAGAGGGCTGCTACACCATATGTATATGCTATATGGATGATGATACGTATGTTGAAGTGTTTAGTATTTCCAGTGTTACAAAGTTACAAAAATGCTGAAATAGTAGTCCTCTTTCCAAATTTTGCTGGCTCAACCAGCCTTCAACCCACACATCCCACAGTTTATCAACTTTGGAATAACTCTGCATCACCATACTGCAGTATTTTGCTTCTTGTAAATGTATCCTTGTGTTGTCTCTGCCATTTATTGGTTAAACAACACTACTATGTATTTATAAGCAACACAAGCTTTAACAATCCTCTGTGAAGAAGAAGAGTTGGATTTATACCTGCCCTTCACTCGGAGTCTCAGAGCAGCTTACAATCAGCTTGCCTTCCTCTCCCCACAACAAACACCCTGTGAGGTAGGTGAGGCTCAGAGAGCTCTGAGAGAACTGCTTTTGAGAGAACAGCTCTGCAAGAACTGTGATTGACCCAAGGTCACCCAGCTGGCTTCATGTAGAGGAGTGGGGAATCAAATCCCACTCTCCAGATTAGAGCTCTTAACCACTACACCAAACTTGCTCTCTGTGGCTCTTCCCCATATTTGATGCCCCTCTAAGGCCAGCTCACTTATTCTCTGCTTAAAATGTTGCCTCCTTTCAAAGAAAAACTGAAATTTGACCCGCTTTCCTTCCAATTTTTGATGTCCATTCTCTTGGGAACTATAGTGGCATACTTGAATACCGCTGGAAAAAAGGCAGAGGAGCAGAAAAGACAATCTTTCGACCCATCTACTGCCTTCCCTTCACTATTTGCTTCCACATTCCTAAAGCATGATAACTCCACCTTTTTCAACTTTTCCCTCCAACTTCTTTTCTAAACCCCTTTAATCTAGCTTCCTCCAATTCCTTTTCTGACTCCCTTCAATCTGGCTTCCACTTTTTACTCTCTACTGAAATTATGCTTATGAGAATAACAAATAGTTCCCTCATTGCCAACCCCAGTGGTCTCAACTCTGTCTTTATCTTCTTTGATCCCTCTTGCCTTCGATACAATGGGATTGCTCTCCTGCCTTCTCTCTCTAACATTCCATATAGGGCTGCCAAGTCCCCCCGGGGGAAACCCCACCCCGGCATGCACGTCGCCCGGAGGTGACGTGCTGACGCAGGGCACGCTGGGGGCGGTGCCACAGCCATCTGAGGGGAAAACTCTATGTTTCCCCCTCAGATGGCTGTGGCCCCGCCCCCAGTGTGCCCGGCGTCATCATGTCACCTCCGGGTGATGTGCATGCGGCGCGCGCTACGCACGCGTGCACACATAACAGACGGCGTCCGGGAGCTCCCTGCTGCGGGGCGAAAATGGCAACCCTAGTTCCATAACTACCCTCAGCTGGTTCTCTTCCTACCTAATGGCTTATTCAGAAGAGGAAGTTTTACATTTCTTCTCTCTGTTGGGATACCCCAGAATAGGTCCTTAGTCCTCTTCTAGTGACTCTTCATACATTTTCCTTGGGTGACACATCAAATTCCAGGGTTTCTAGCACCACGTATATGCTAATGATACCCAACTCTACCTCTCAACCCCACACTTCCTCTGCCCATCCGATACACATCTCCAATTATCCATATAGTTTCTACTTGGCTGTTCAAAGTCAGTATGTCCAAGAATGAACTTCTTATCCCCAACCAAGCACCAGCCTTCCTTTCCATCTACATTCTCAATATCCATTGAACATTTCAGCATCCTTTGCTTGATCTTTGATTCTTTTCATACTTTAGCTTCCCATACTCAGTCAGCTACCAGGCCACTTATCCCTTTACCACACTAAAAATATCGCCCTTCCTTTCTGTCTCCTCAGCAAACACCCCCCCCTTCATGCTTGTGTCATCTTGGTTACAGAAACTTTTTTTCCTACCTGGGTTTCTGTTTTCATACCTTAGCACACACTCATATTCGGAATGCTGCTGCCAAGTCATTCTACTTTCTCATCATTCTATGTGACATCCCTCCTTAAAACGCTGAGTTAGATTTTTGCTCACTCCCTGTGCCACCTGGCTTTCCATGTACCAACTTATCTCTGCCTTCATATTTTATGATCTTTGCTCCTGCAATTTCTCCACTTGCAACTGTTCAAAGGTCTTCGGCTCACACCAATTTCTATTCTTTCATACGCAAGGGACAGAAAAGGAGAAACTGCTTCTCAATAACCAAGGTCATGGTCTCAGCCAATTTGAACTCCATTTTACTTGCTGCAGGAGCCAAGGAGTACTTCCTCCAGGTTACAATGCTTTATGTTAGAACAGAGCACTGAATGTAGGCTAATCTTAGTGTTCAAGAAAAAACCAAAGAAGAACTGCCCAGTGAATAGTTTATATTTATAGTACTCTAGAGTTTCAGTCAGGGCATGAGAAAAATCAGACAAGATCACCTCCTCCATCTTCCCTTGTTAGAGAACTTGCTCCTCCTCCACTGGTGGAAGGAGGGGAATAATTTTGCAAGATTCCACCTTCTCACTGCAGCCCACCACACAACGGTGTTTTGTGTTTATGAGGGTTTTCAGAATACTCTGTATGTATATAAACTTACCATTTAAAAGCTTTAGCAATCTATGAGATGCTGCACAATGATATTTAATAATGACTACGTTAAAAAAAGTCAAGCATATTTTATAAACATTTTAGAATACACACTGAGTTCACAAGAATGCAGGAGCAGAACTTGGGTATTATTCACCTCTGGAAGTTTCATAGTACTGCTATTTTCCTAAGCAGTAAGAGTTTCTCTCTCCCCACCCTTTTAAAGCAAGGTATCTCCATGTGCCAGAATTCCATTTTGATCTGGAGGCCGTCTTCATACTTGCTACTTTAATCTGTATGTTCAGTCTCAGAAGTCTCAGAAGACAAATAACAAACTTTGACTTCGTAAGATGCCAGTAAATGTTTTCAGAGCTACTCTAACTATATAAAGGATGGGTAATTTGGCACCTGCAAAGTTTCCTCTCCTGAGAGATCTCAGAAACCCCTTCATGCTCTTGTTGTGCTTCCAATGTTTCTTTCAACAGCCAGTGACAAAGCCAAGGGAAACATGCAACTCCTCCATTTGATTCACAGGTCAAGATGTTCAGGAATGCAGAGGCCACAAACACACTGAAGTGGAAAGGAAAGGAAACTCAACTGTTTTTCTTTCACTGGGTCTTTGGGAATTTATGTAATGATACCTCAGCAGATTAGACAATTCCTGTACAGCACAGAGAGTCTTGCATGTGTGCATGTTTCCTTCCTAATTAAAACTAATTTTGGACATTAAGAAATAGTGTCGGAAACACTGTATATAGCTCTGTCAGCTACCCATCTCATTCGGCAGAAAATACGTATTTTAATTTAAAATATTTCTGGACTGTCTCTCAGCCAGTTCCCTAGATAGTTCACAGGAAAATACAAAATATTCTGCTATACCATAGGGGCTTTCAGAGTTTTAAGGAGGCTTGGGGTAACATCTGTGTTTTGTTTTTAAAGGTAACATGCCTCCTATGGCTTGAGCGCCTTCCTTCCAGGAGTGGCAGATGCCTTCCCAGTTGCTGGGGCTGAGGGGCAGCGCCGAGTGACTCGTGGAGGGGAAAGCACGGCAGCCAGCAACTGACTTCCTACCCAAACTACAGACAACTAGGAAACTCCATCAACTCCTGAGGAAGGCCACACAAAGGAGCAGAGACCAGGAGGGGGAACTCAAAGCCATTCAGGGCCAGGGAGAAGTAGGAAGGCGGCAGGGGAGAAAAGGAGAAGGGGGCTGCCATGGCTGCTTCCCTCTTCCCTCACAACAACCTTGTGTGGCCAGAGCCCCAAGCTGACCATTTTCTCCTCAGATGCCACCAACAGGGTTTACTCCTCCACAGCAGCTGCCCACAAGGCAAGAGGTGGCTGGAAGATCCCCTCCTAAATTCCCGCCAAACCTCCTCACAGCAACCAGAAGCTGCCTTGCAACCCAGCTCCCTTCAGCATGCAGCCGCTGCCTCCTTGCCAGGCAGCCAACATCGCCTCCAGCCACCACCCTCCATTCGTGGCAGCTGCCACCACTAGCACATCCCGACCCCCCTTTTGCCTCCTAGCCCAGCACCGACCCCCCCCTCCCTTCCTCCCTGCCCAATCAGCCATGGGCATTTCCCCTCCTCTGGGTTTCTCAAGGCTTGTTTTCGGTGGGCTGCTCACCATGGCACAGCATGGGAGCATGCACCTTTAAAGGAATGCTAAAAACTGACTCACTGACTTTACTTGATCTTAATAAACATTTCAAAATTAAAAAACAAAAACAAAAAACATTTTAGGCAGAAGAATGTTGCCCTGTGCATCACACTGTTGTTTTGTCTGGATTCAGACTCAGTTTAGTAATTCACATTCAGCTCACTACTGGCTCTAACATGTTCAACACCATCCAATACCCCTTCAGACTCAGCTGGAAGGGGTGATTAACACATGGAATTCACTGCCACAGGAGGTGGTGGCGGCTACAAGCATGGACAGCTTCAAGAGGGAACTGAATAAACATATGGAGGAGAGGTCCATCAGTGGCTATTAGCCACAAGGTATAGATAGGAACTCACAGGCTGGGGCAGGTGATGCACTGTATTCTTGGTGCTTGGGGGGGGGGGCAACAGTGGGAGGGCTCCTAGTGTCCTGGCCCCACTGCTGGACCGCCTGATGGCACCTGATATTTTTGGCCACTGTGTGACAGAGTGTTGGACTAGATGGGCCATTGGCCTGATCCAACATTGGCTTCTCTTATGTTCTTATGAAGTAAATTTGAAGTGTGCTAAATAGGGGCAAAAAATAAATACAAGGGACTTCACTTAAAGCACACAATTTTCACCACTACACGTCCTAACTTGGGTCTTTAACTACCAATATTGCTAAATGTAATCCACACACCCACCAGACTTGGGTAACCAACTCAATTGATCTTGGTGCAAAGCTTTTACAATAATACTGTAAGTATCAAAAGTATGTCCTATCACAACACGATATGAAATCTGAAGATATTTGAATGTTTCAATAGGAAATGTGGAGGGACTACAAAAAAGCATAGGATCTTGAAACAATTGTTCCACTAATCATGATTAAGCTGAAGGACTTAAAATCTGTAGACACCTTAAAATTAAGAACTCTAACTCATATATGCTTCCTTACTTAGGAATCCTCCCTCAAGCTATAGCTACAACAGACAGGTGGAATTCATGAGGTGTAATATTCCACCATATTACAGTTGTGGATCAGCAAACTGACAAGTCAGTAAACAAGGGATCACACATAAATAGTGAAATATTATCAGCATCCCATCCATTATGAGGTTTCTGTGGACTCTGACATTTTTTTTTATTTCTCTTTATTCATTTTTCATAACAAAGTAAACAAGAACATGCAAAGAATCCAATAATAAACACTCGACATTCCTACAAAAGAGTTACAGTACAGGTATTTTTGAACTTAAAGCCCAGAGATAATAATAACAAATAACGAAAGCATCCTTTAAATTTTGACTCTTAGTATGTTACATCAGAACCCATTTTTGGTAACAGGTATTTATTGGCAATATGCCCCGTGAAGTAAGAAATGAAAATATCGGGAACCAGGTTGATTCAAATTTGAGGTTAGAGGACCGTAAAATTTGAGCTCTATGTACTTTATCTGCTATCTTAGCCATCACAAATTGATCCCATATTTTTTCATGCCAGGCTGCTATCGTTGGAGGATGAGGAGACCTCCAACATGACGCTAATGTCAAACGCGCTGTAGCCAGAAGCATTGAGATAATTTCCCTGTTCCTAGCATCCATATCATTATCCCAGTAGTTCAGCAGAAACACTTCAGGCTTAAGACTAAGATCTATCGAAGTTATGTCAGCGATCTCCTTCCGAACGTCCTCCCAAAAATTACTCATCCGTGGACATGCCCACCAGCAGTGAATAAAGGTACCAACCTCCCCGCAACCTTTCCAACAGCGTGGATCACTGTTCATGTTTATCTTCTGTAATTTACACGGTGTCATGTACCACCTCGAGAACAATTTAAAAAATTGAAGCCGAATGTTAAAGACATTCGAGTTATTAGCTGGCGAGGACCACACTTTCTCCCAGTCTGTTCCATCCCAGCAAGCCAATAAATCCTCCTCCCATCGTTGTTGGCAACTAAGTTTCTGATGACCTCCCTCCTTCTTTGCTACTTCATAGGTATCAGTGGTCTATTAGCTCCAGCTGATACCAGCAGCAGCCTTTTGTAGTATGTCAATCTCAGTAATATTTTAAAACCACAGTTGTATTGCACCTGAATTGCAAATTATTGGCATTCTAGAGGTTGGGGTCGCGAAGAGTCGGACTCGACTTTGCGACTGAACAACAACAACAAAAAGAGGATTGAAGAAAGCCTCCCCGCCCCCAAGAAACTACATCTTTTTACTGATCCTTCTCGCATCATAGTACTTTTGTTGCAGGTACAATTTTTTCCAGGACGTATGTATAATATCATTTACATTTCTTGGAAAGAACAGTATCTTTCTAGAGGAAAACTCAAGCAAGACAATCACATTTCTGAGGCAACGGAAACATTATAATTTTTTCAGTCCTTTAGGGCAATTGTAGTGGATCAGTGTGAACTTAATAGACGGGGAAGTGGGATTTTGATTAACTGTAACCAACAGGCACAAGCTCTCTTACCAGCTAAATTACTATTTGTGGAAAGAGGACGATTTTAAATGCATACACTGAAGAACTTGTGCGGTTGCTCAAGTTTGACAAATAACCCTCTTCTTTACAAAACAAATAATTACATACCACTGGTGACACTCGGCAATCTGAGCTCCCATCTGCAGAGCCCTTTCTGCCTCCTCTTTCGCTG
>NW_015168670.1:557713-579700 GCF_001447785.1 Gekko japonicus | reverse complement strand
CTTTCCCTGAAAATGAAACAAGACTTAGCTGTACACACATTTTACACACTTAAGTAAACCTTCAAATACTAGCAAAATGGAAATTGTAGCAGAGTGTGATAAACTTTTACATATTCATTATAGCTGTCAGTTATGCTGCCATCGTGGCTGGAGGAGGGGGAGGTGGTTGATTTGTGTCCTCTTTCAGGTCTGGTATGTGTGGTTGTGTATGGCTGTTTGACCTTGGTGTCTGCTGCACTGCTTTCTCTTGGAATGTGAACCCGTTAGTTTTAGGTGCGCAAAGGCCTCTTCCCTGATTGAACCAGGTATTACTGACCCTTTCCGCTTTTTGAATTAGTTCTGACACTGAAAGTGTATGGATGACTTGCCTATACTGGAACAATAAACTGAAACTTCATTGAAAGCCTGTTGTTTCCTGATTGCTGCAAGACTCTGACAATAGCAGATCCACTCTGGAAAAGTTCCTCCTAATGTTGGGATGACACACAATTGGGCCAAAGAGGTGCACCCTATAGACTGCCACTCCTGCAAGTACAGCCCGTAATGTTTTGGTCTGCAGCTCTCCTGATGCCAAACTGCAAGATTCTTGCCATGTATCAAGTTTGCAATATGTTTGCAGATACCCCTATTTACTATACTATTCATGCTGTAAAACTTTCCTGGTAAAAACCACCTCAAACCGGAGAGATGGTATATAAGTTTTATAATTAATAAAAATACTAAAAATAAAACCAGTAGAACCAATTGTAGTAATGGTCAAGTGATTTTCTGAAAAACATTTGGTTTAAATGATTTTGATGCAGTTAAATTTGTTTACAATAATAATCTATACTAACACTATGCTTTTTTCAAAAGTAGGCAAAGAAATGCTCTGTTCAACCACTGCAAGTCACATGTGTCTTAATGTGTCTCCTTACCACCAGCTGCGTAGGATTTCTTCTCTTCTGCATCATCTGTGATTTCATACATATCACTATGTGCTCGTGCTAGCCGCCAAAGGAACTCCTCTTTGCCACTATACTGTGAATAAAATAAATATTTCAGTTCATCTGTTTACTAAATGTTGCATTTGTAACTCTCACTTTTCTGTAAGCTTGAATGATGGAGAGACAAACACTGCATAACTTTAAATTAAAACTTGGATAATTTAATTATTATGCCTTGTGATGTGAAACGGATGACTGACAAGTTTTCTCAGCAGTTTGCTCAAATGCTTTCCCTTGCCTAAATTATTTAAGTGCAATAATTCTTACTCTTTTAAACAAAGGTACCATATAAACCAAGTCAAACACTTATGTGAAATACCGGAAATGAGTAGCACCTTTCCTAGAACAAGCCTTTGGTTAAATATTACCCTACTGATAATTTTATAAAACATTCCCTACTTTCTCCACTCCAGCAGAGAAGCTTTTAGGATGGGCACAACCACCTCAACAATGCGATGTCACATCTGGTTTGCTTTACAAGCAGAAGTAAATGTCATACTTGAGCAGAACAGCCTATAGTGAGTATGCCAGCAATGGGATACTCACTATAGTATCAGCATCATGCACAGCAGAGAGAGAGGAGCATGGCAGAGATGAGATGGCAGACTACTGATTTATGTGACTGTACAAAGGCATTCGGTCATCATAGAGCCCAATAAAATTCATACAATTCTACGGAAAACGATTTTTAAAGCATAAATGGTCGCAGATAGTAGATTGCACCAAACATAGTCCCAGTACATTATTATCTCTTTAACAGAGAAACATTCATTTAAATAATTTGCTTTACTTCCTCCAGAAAGAGAGCTCCTCAGAAAGAGTTCCTCAGCAGATCTATCTCCTGCAACAGATTATCTATACTACACTGTTACATGTCTAATATTTGAAAAAGCATTCCACAGAAAGTAAGTTAGCACATGAGTTTTAAACACAGGAGTGTTCCTAACTCTAGCTTTAAGTGTTTGTTAAATCTCTAAGTGGCTAGATTTGTACAAAAGCAATCTGTGATTTAACTTTTTAACGATATTATTTACTGCAATGTTCAATGTTGCAATAGACTAACAACATTCAGGAGTGTTAAAATAGGCCACATCTCATGAGTTTGAGGGTTTGCATTTTCTAAAGAGGATATAAAACTATGCTGCCAATTAGATACTTGGCCTCATGTACAATTGTGGTGTGGATGAGGTCTTGCACAATATCCTTTTTTGCCCTCCCTTGTCGGTTAGCTTGGAATCAGATTTTCTGGGAACTGCTACAGTGAACTTTACCACTAGTTTATTGTTAAGCAACAGTTGGAATCCTTCTTTCTTCTCTTGGTCACTCCCACTGTGCAACTGGTCCGCTTGCTGCAGCAACTGGCCAAGTTCTTCCTCTGCAGCAGAGTCAAAGGTCAATGTTGCTTCGTCCTCATTGACAAGGTCCAGGGAATCCCTCCTTGCAGTCCTCACTGTATCACAACTATTTTCATCTTCTTCACTCTCTTTATCAGACTCCCGGTCATAATCAGACTCCGCATTGGCTGTGGTATAGCTTTAACACAGAAAGGGGCACAGTATTTATGTTAATATGACAGTGTTCACTTAGAATAACATTAAAAGCAAAATACCTTTCACCTACTCTAAAAAGAGAAGAATGCTAATAAAGCAAGCAAATATTCTAAACTTCTGCCACTGTAAGCGTTTTCCTAAACCAGAATGAGTTACAGTATACAACACAGCACAAAAGGCTAATGGGATTTTGCCTCTGACTCCAGACTGGAACTGACAAAGGCAAATTTTGGATCTGAACCCCTCTCTATCTTGGAAGCATTATGGGTGACCTTGGGCTACACACTCTCTCTCAGCCTAACCTATGCCACAGAGTTGCAGTTGTGATGATAACATGGAAGGGTGGGGGTTGATGTTATAAGTTGCTTTGGGTCCCCATCAATACTCCCTCTAAGCTGTGGAGTTGTGTGAGCAAAAATTCTACTTTGTGAGCTACTGGCACTAAAACTGTGAGTGAGTGATTTGGCTACTGCATAAATTAGTTTGCTCTGAAGCCATCCTTGCTGAGCTAAGACAAAAATGTGTGAGCCAGAGGATAAAAAACTGTAAGCTAGCTCACACTAACTCATCTTAGAGGGAACACTGGTCCCTATTGTTTATGAGGCACACATGTACAAAGTCAAGTTGTAAGTTACAAGATGTACTTTAAAAGGAAATATAAATACTAGTACACTGGGAACAACAAGAAAGCAAACTGACAAACTTGGTATGTCCATCTCAGACAGGAACATATTCACATTCAAATTTGAAATAGATGCTTTGCTGGCTCTGATAATGTAATCTGGCTGTTCCCATGTCAAAATCAAAACTCTTCACATTCTGTATAAATTTAACATTCTCAGATGTGAAAGAATTTAGTTGCTGACTGTCCACAGTCACTATGAGAGGTTAATTTACTGAACTTTAAGGTAAGTGCAACGGAAAGAACAGACAAGGGTTGTCTGGCTAGCTTACAGCAGACAGACACATCACCAATGAGTTTAAAAGATTAATGTGTATAGGATATGTATTAGAAATTTAAGTCTATTCCAGACATACACTCAATAATTTCCTTAGCATAAACTGACTAGTGCTCCCATAGGAGCGTCTGGGCAATAAATATGAAATGTCTGTGTACATGCCAAGACTGGGAAAAAGGATAAAAGCCAGCAGATAAGTGATTGTAGCCATTCTGCTTGCTTAAAAGGTATACATGTACAAAGCCAAGTTGCAAAACACTAGTTGTACTTTAAAAAGATCTATCTTGAGAGACTGCAATAGGAGCTAATAAATCAAGACAAGATAAAATCCAGACTAAGCAGTCCCTTGAGATACTGAGAACAGAGAACTTGGAAGAAGAAGGGCCAAAAATAAAAGTATATTTACCAACTAATGGATAACCAACTGATATACTGGTCCCAATAAGTAAGGAGTGAAGTCTGACTACCGGACTCCAGCTGCCTGACTTCTTACTATGTGAAAATGGAAGGGGGGTGCAAGTAAGCACAGCAGCGCAGGCACAACTTGTGCCGCATTCCCAACACTCAGAGTCTGAAATGAACCTGTTGTCTTGGATTTGGGAAACTTTATAGACTTAAATAGAAAGGGAAAACTGTTTCCAAATCAAATACACCAAAATTTATACAAAGGAATGTGGTTTTTTTCACCCGTTCATCTTACACAGTGTAACCTCTGTGCTTATAGCCATCGGCCAACTCTATCACATTAGGTTTCATTCCTGTTTGCCGTGGGCCACTTTATGGGTCTGAGGGAGAAATCTGGGACTTTGTACTCACTGCAGGATAAGCATTACAAAACAACTCTAATTCACTTGCTGTCAGAAGCTATTATAACTGGAAAGAATGGGTTACTTAAATCCTAATTTTAAAAGTCTGTTTACTTCATTTATAGCCTGCCTTTCTCACTGAGACTTGAACCAAGAGGAAAGGCAGGATATAAATGTTTTAATAAATTTAATAAATGAGACTCAAGGTGAATGATTGCCCCCAAAGATGTACTGATCACACCCTGTGGGGCTGCACAGTCTTCAATAAGAATCACCAGGTTAGAGTAATGGATTAGAGTCTGGGAGATCCAGGTTAAAAGTTCCTACTCTCTCCTATAAGCTCAATGGGTGACCTTGGGCCAGTCCCTCTCTCAACCTGAACTACCTTAACCTACTTGGTATGATGATGAAGTGGAGAAGAGATCCACTTAGACTGCACTGAACCCCTTGGAAGAAAGGTGAGATATAAATGTACTAGACAGAAAATGTACAGCATCATTGCACAAGTGAGGCTCTCCAATGAACTGAACTCTTACAGCAAAAGGAAACCAAATAAAACCGAAGATTCTGAATAGATTATGATAACAAGTTCTTGAAACAGTAATGGAAACTTTTATGTTAAAGAAGCCTCTTTGTGAAGTAGCTTCACTCTTCTGCTTGTAAAAATGAATCTTTTAAAAGTAAGGTAACAAAAACTTGTCTTCATTAAAAATTACACTTGTAGTAGATCATTCACTATTTCGATACAAGACTCACCCCATAGTTTTGATATAGCCTTAATTTTTTCTGCTTCTTTTAAATGTCTGGGTGATTGATCAGAGCGCTTTACATTTAAAAACTTGTTTTAATTCATATGCTTTGAGCTGTATTGAGCCCTGACCTAAATGGCCCAGGCTAGCCTGATTTTGTCACATCTCTGAAGCTAAGCAGAGTCGCCCATGCTTAATATTTGAATGGGAGATCACCAAGGAATACCAGGGTCACTACGCAGAGTCAGGCAATGGCAAACCACCCCTGAAACCTCTTGCCTTGAAAACCCTATGGGGTTGCCATAAGTGGGTTGTAACTTGACAGCAAAAACAAAAAAGGTTAAAAAGCTGTATTGATTCTTTCAACAAAAGTGACTTGTGTTTTGTAAATTAAAATAGAATTCAAAACAGACTAGTTACTTAATGGATTCTGTTATGTGCAGTCTCAACTGGTCCAATTCATTTCCCCCCACTTATTGTCTCAAGCTACACCCTCCTGCTAACTTGCTAGAAAAATAACGATGCATGTTCACCTATGAAACACTTCTTCCAATCTTCCTTCACATCAGTGAACTTGATTCTTAATGGTATTAAAACTTGGTGTTTCAAGTGACATTTTCAAGCACTAAGGCCCATTATTCAAAGTCACAGAACTATTTTATCAGTTTGAACTAAGGGAATACAATTATGGATATTTTAGTCAGATGAAAACTGCTATAATTTGGGAGCAGAATCTCCTCAAAAGGGAAAAAAATGAACTCAGCAAAATCAAAGACAAGCAATACAAAATATCATACACACCAAAATTCAGCTGAGGCCACATATTCACAGAAGCAGGCTTCCATACACATATCCTTAGCAGAAAGGAGAATCACACATGCACATGGCTGCTGAATACATAATCTGCCAGTTCAATCTAACCACCTACGCAGAAGTAAGAAGCTATTCTATTTCTTAAAAACAACTTCTACCATTTTACATGGGAAGTAATAAGAGTTATCACACAAAGATGCAATCTATCTATCATCATTCAGTTTCAATTGAGTTTTTATAAGCTATTTTAATCCTAGGATTGGATGTTTTTCTATGTGGAAAAAAATGCATAACACAAGACATTCCTCTCTATGAACCACCTGCATAACAGGATCCAAAGCATATTAAGCCAAGCCAGGTGCCAGACCTGGAGGGCACCTGAGATGACTGGAGAATCTCATGCACAACCCACAAGCAAGTGGTTTCTGTTTTCCCCCAGAGCCTTATATAGACTTTCTCTCACCCACAGTTGCAAGAAATAGCTGTTGTATTTGTATATATACCTCCAGAACAGTTACACTCCAGTTCATATTACAGCTGCAAATTGTGTCTGATAATCTTAACAGAAAGATAACCGAGAAATAGCAGAACTTGAAAAAATTGACGGCTATACTATTGTCTTGAGAAGCAAAGGCTGGTGTTTTCTCCTAAATTTTCCTACAAGAAAGACTGGCACAGAATACAAGTTAGAGGTTTTACTACTCTCTTGTGCAGCCAATTGGTGTCAGTGTCTAAAGAGCCTCCTAATAAATCCTACTCAAACACTCTAAACAATGTATTTTAAGCAGGGATAACCTTGAAAAGCTAGTACTTCAAGCTACTGATTGCTTACCCTCCTTCACTTTCACCATCATCTGTATTCACTGTGCCAGAACTGGCTGTGAAATATATGGAACTGGATCCCGCAGAATCACTCCTTTCTCTGGGAAATGCAAAGCGCTTCCTCCGAACAGCCTTCTGGCTATCTTCTAGATGAGACCTGCAAGATAAGATTAGCATGTTAAGAGGCATGCCCCATCTCCTCCCTTTTTACAGTTTCTTGACAAATGCTTTAATTGTCTACCTTACAAGCTACCAAAATGGTCATTCCATTCAGGTCAGTGTAATGAAAAAGAATCCTACTCCCTTTACCAATCAATTGGCCAGTCAACTGACTACCCACTTGGCAGTATTCCATGAAACCAGAAATGTTTCTGATAGGTGGCATCTTACCTTTTTGTTTGTTTTTTAATTATAGTGTCATTTATTAGCAAAGAATGAATGGAGGACTGCTTGCCTACTAATGTTGCAGCAGCTGGGGTAGACCAAGCACGATAGCAAAGCTCCTCCTACAGCCCACCTGCTATAATTGCAGGCATCTCCAATCAGGAAAATGTTGCCTGTTTCATTTCTTTCTATCCCCTTTTTGTTCATGAACACAAAGTCTTGAACAACCACTGTTGACTGCTGTCTTCTAAACACAATTGCCTTTTCCAAAAGGCTTATTTTTTAACAGCCACTGTTACTTTGCCTCACTTCAGTTTTAATTACAGGGTGTTTTTCCCCTTTAAAGTGAAACTATGTTGATTCTGATGTTCCAAAGTAATAGCCAAAGAGCAGAATTGTTCAATGAATAATTTATATCGATAGAAACCTAAGACTGTTCAAAGTTATAATATTTATTCAGCCTGCCTTTTTTGCTGAGACTCAAAACTGATTATATGGTATAAGACAATGCGATCAAGTAGTGTGAGACATTCCATAAACAATGCAATAGGACGAAGATCACAAAAATTAGAATCAAGGCCAAAAAAAGTATCAGATATGGAATTACAAAAATAGAAAACAATGCAGTAAAAGCAAAATAATACATACAGTACAATAAACGAGTCTTTCCCCCTCCCATGATACTACACCCTTATTCCTTTTATGGAAATCCCCTTCTGAACAATTCTGTTTATAGCCTGTGAAATGAAAGAAGTACGGGAACCTTCCTAACCTCCTCAGGCATGCTATTCTACAAAGTGGGAGCCACAGTAGAGAAAGCATGTGCACGGGCAGCTGTTGATTTTACCCATTTGCAAGATGGCACATTTAAGAAGGCTTAGCTCAGATTCATGCTTATGGAAATTTGTTTCTACATACAGAAAATATCAGCTTTGGTCATTCTGTATTGTTTTCCTCTAAGACAAGCAAATTTCCATTTATGTTTATAACAGCCTGTGGATTTACATTAAACATTGGTTAGAATATGAAAATAAACCATTTTTTAACAATGTAACTGATTGCATGGTCCAGAGGTGTTGGACTTACCTGAAGGTTTCTTCTCTTCAGTGGGGCAAAGTCATCCAAACTGGTTAGGTCACGCCTCCTCTCGCTCCAGGCAGGGCTATGCAAATTTTTGTATGCCTTTCCTAGGACACAGCAAGGCTGCCCTTCCAGATATCAAATAGCCCAGCTCCAAATTATTGTCCATACTAATGCATTTCTTTATTTTTATTATTTTTGTGATGGGAAAATTGGATAACTTCACTACACTGAAGAGAAGAAACCTGGAAGTCCAATGATTTATTCTATTTCAGTGAGGGAAGTCATCCAAACTAGTTATGTAACCAAGCTAAGACAAAGTGGGAGATATACAGCCTCCTGTTAGTCCAACACCTGCTGGAGAACTCTCCTTCCAAATGCAGCCTCCATAGAGTCCAGCTGATGAATCCTATAGTGCCTTACAAACGTCAAGAAAGATGTCCATGTTGCTGCCCTACAAATCTCCTCTACTGGAGGCTCTGGTAGAGAATACAGCTGACGTTACCACTGCCCTAGTGGAATGAGCAGTAATTCCTGTAGGCACTCTTGAGTCCCAGAATTTCATATGCCTTGCAGATGTAAAGCCTAATCCAGTGCACAATAGTAGACTTGGAGACCTTTCTGCCCAGGTTCATCATACCGTGTGACACACAAAGCGCATCTGATAATATGAAAGGTGCAGTTCTATTTATGTATATACGAAGGGCCCTGCACACAACCACCTTGTGCCACATCTTTTCTTTTGGATGCAAAGGACTGGGGCAGAAAGATGGAAGGACCAGTTGCTGATTCAAATGATAAAAGACCATTCTCCCTAGTGTATATCTTTGTGACTCAGCCAGTCTGCTTGTTCAAGAGACCCTGTATGTGCTGGGCCTTCAAACCCTTGAGGTGTAACTCCACCCACCTAAAAAGCTGTACTGCCTCCTAGTAAAGGGGGGCCACCTTGGTGCCCCCTTAGCGGTTGATATGAGCTTTTGCCGTTATGTTGTCTGCCTTTACCAGGACGTATTTGTGCTGGATCTATTTGCAAAAAGAGGCCAGGGCTACCTTTATCACCCTTTGTTCTAGCCAATTTATACTGCTTAGTTTTTCCCCTTAGTGACCATTCTCCCTGAACTACCTGGTTCACGCAATGTGTCCCCTCAACCCCTCATGCTGGCATCTGTAGCCACTAGGATGTGGGGTGGCTGCAGAAAACCAACTCCCCTCTTCAGGTTTTCCTTCAAGGCCCACCATTTCAGAGACTTCTTTAAAGATGAAGTCAGAAGGATGCTCTTGTGACGTTTTCTGCTGATAAAGAGTCCACTGCAAAGGTCTCATGTGAAATCATGCCCAAGTGACCAGGTCTATGGTTGCTATCAGGAAACCCAGCAGTTGCAATAGGAGCATGAGAGCCACACATTTTTTTTTGGCCCCCCGAAGGGGATTTTTTAATTACATTTTATATATGGACTACAAATTACAATGAAAAAAGGGGAGGGAGACTACATTAAGGGAGAAGGAAAAGATAACCATTACTACTTAAAAACCCTCTTAAAACGCTACATTTTATGAACTTAATCAGACATGCTTTTATAACTTTTAAGTCTTAAATTTAACTGTTGGAAAAAGACCCCTCAGCATCTCAATGTTAAAAACAATATTATCAAAAAGCACAATTCAGAGTCCTTCAACCCTCATTTTTTCTTATCTTGTCTCTTCCGTAGTTTATAAGGACTTTTAGGAGCCGCTGCCCCCTTCTCAGACAGAGAGTCCTCTCCAGAAGACCCCGAGTCCAGCTCACCACTGGACTTACTGTCCTTTTCCTCTTTGTCCACCACCTCCGGCTCACCCAGCTGGATTCTCAAAAAGTCCCATGCTTTGGAAACAGAGTCAATCTTTTCTTTTTTATCCTGAAGTTTGAAGGTTACGCCCTCTGGATACAACCACCGGTAGCTGATTGCATTTGTTTGAAGAAAAAGAATTAAATCTTTGTATTTATTTCTCCGTTGTCTTATTTCAAATGGGATATCTTTCAAAATCCGAACAGTACTGTCCCCAATTTTCATAGGTGTCCCCGCTGTCGCTTTTAGGATACAATCCCTCAGGTGTCTCTGAGAATCTCATTACAATTTCCCCAGGCAGATTATTCTTCTTTATGTATATGGAGTAGGACCTATAGACCACATCCATTTCGCTCATAAGATAGTCCGCCTTCAAATCTGTCACTGGGGCCAATGCTTCACTCATCATTTGCTTCAGATTCTCTCCTTTAGTCTCTGGGACACCTTGGAAACTAAGGACCAGGTTTGCCTTCTCCATTTGTAATTGTAAAAGCTGTTCTTCTGTTGAAACTTGCTTTCCCCCTCAATTTTTGTACCTTTTTCTTCACCTTTTGAGCAGTGGCGTCAACCTCTTTCACTTTCTCAGCTGTTTGTTTCGTGATTTTTAAAGTTTCGTTGAGTTGTGTTTGCTGAATAGTAATACATTGGTTCATTTTCGACACCTGCTCCTTGAGGTTAGTCATCTGCTCCAGCAGGGGGCGCAGGGACTCTGCCATCGTTTTAGCCAACTCAGTGGTTCCTTCCTTTCGTGCACTCTCAGCTGGTTTCGTTTTTAAAAGTTTCTCCTTCTCCGTCCTTTTCCCCACCATCTTTATCAATTGTTTACGTTCGCCAAAAATTTTAGTTAAAGTCTCTGAATATGCGCTCGTACACGCCTTGGTAAGTCTTTCCAACAGTTTTCACCACTTTTACTTCCGCTCCCCCCGATCTTGCTTGTGAGTTTGTGCACATGGGAGGGGCCCCTCCCCTGCTCGCTTTACTCTCTAGTTCGTAGGGTGGGGGAGCTTTCTTTTTAACTTAGCAAAACCGCTCTAATCCGACTCACATTCATATTCGGTCATCCGACCTCGCTTTGCGTCCGTTTTTAGTCGCTCGATCTCCAGCGCTTCTCCCGGTCAGCGTCACTAGTTCCATGCGGACACTCAGCAGAAGGACCATGGGGATGGAGAAGCGCCTCAATTCCCCAGCATCGCGCTGGTGAAGAGGCGACCTCTCAGAAGTCCCTTGGCCAGGAGCCTTTCGCCAGGCTCCTTGGTGCGATGCATTGCCCCCATCCTTTCTGCTGGTGCGCAGCTTCACACACACACCCCCCCCCGGAGGTCCTGGAGGTGCGACTGCTCAGTGCGCTGCCATAAACTGGAAGTCATAGCCACACACTTTTGTTTGCCGATTCTGTTTATAGCCTTTATTTTTGACTGTTTTTCAGTTGGAAGAAAAACTTTGGCCTGGTAAGTATCTATCTTGGCCCCCAAGTGAATCAGGTTTCTGGAAATTTATCAGGAACCCATGTTCCTGTAGTAGCTGCAGGTCCTGGGTCCTGATCACGACATTGTCTAAGTACAGGCACGTGTGAATCCCTTTTGGCTCAAGGCAGCTATTAGGGTTACTATACTCTTGGTGAAGATCCATGGAGATGAGGACAGGCCGAATGGTAGGGCTTTGTATTGGTAATATTGCTCTTTGAAAGAAATCTGCGGGTACTGCCTGGAAAACGGATGTATAAGAGAGATGTAAAAGTGATTGCACTGCTTGGGAACAGTGATCATAATGTTGTTGAGTTCAACATTTGTATAAATAGGGAATTGGCCAAAAAGACTCACGCAACCACTTTTAACTTTAAAAGGGGTAATTTCTCTGATATGAGGGGACATGTGGGGAGGAAACTGAAAGGAAAAGTAGAAAGGGTCAAAAACATTGGGGAAGCTTGGAAACTATTTAAAACGACGACCCTAGAAGCTAAAAAAAAATATTCCGCAGGTTAGGAAAGGCACAAACAGGTATAGGAAAAAGCCTGCATGGTTAACAGAGTAATGGAAGCTGTAAAAAGTAAAAAGAATTCCTTTAAGCAGTGGAAAGCTAATCACAGTGAGGCTGATAAAACGGAACATAGGTTACGGGAAATAAAATGCAAGTCTGTGGTCAGGCAGGCAAAAAGGGAATATGAGGAACATATAGCAAAAAAAATAAAGACCAACAATAAATCTTTCTTCAAATACATTAGAAGCAGGAAACCAGCCAGGGAGGCAGTGGGGCCCTTGGATGACCAAGGGGTAAATGGAGTACTGAAGGACGATAGGGAAATGGCTGAGAAGCTAAATGCATTTTTTGCCTCTGTCTTCACTGTGGAAGATGAGAAGTGCTTGCCCACTCCAGAACCGCTGATTTCGGGAGGGGTGTTGAAAGACCTGAGTCAGATTGAGGTGACGAGAGAGGAGGTCCTAAAACTGATAGACAACTTAAAAACTGATAAATCACCAGGCCCAGATGGCATACATCCGAGAGTTCTGAAAGAACTCAAATGTGAACTTGTAGATCTCCTGACAAAGATATGTAATCTTTCCTTAAAATCTGCCTCCATTCCTGAGGATTGGAAGGTAGCAAATGTCACTCCCATCTTTAAAAAGGGTTCCAGAGGAGATCCGGGAAATTACAGGCCAATCAGTCTGACGTCGATACCGGGTAAATTGGTGGAAACCATTATTAAGGAAAGAATTAGTAGGCACATAGATGAACAAAACCTATTGAGGCAGACTCAGCACGGTTTCTGTAAGGGAAGATCTTGTCTCACTAACCTGTTAGTGTTCTTTGAGGGGGTGAACAAACATGTGGACAAGGGGGATCCAATAGATATTATTTACCTTGACTTCCAGAAAGCTTTTGATAAAGTTCCTCATCAAAGGCTCCTAAGTAAGCTCAAAAATCATGGGATAGAAGGACAAGTCCTTTTATGGATCAAAAACTGGCTAGTTCATAGAAAACAGAGAGTGAGTGTAGGTGGGCAATTTTCTCAGTGGAGGGTGGTAAGCAGTGGGGTACCGCAGGGATCAGTACTTGGTCCACTGCTTTTTAACTTGTTCATTAATGATTTGGAGATGGGAGTAAGCAGTGAAGTGGCTAAATTTGCGGATGATACAAAGTTGTTCAGGGTGGTGAAAACCAGTGAGGATTGTGAGGCACTCCAAGGGGATCTGTCAAGGATGGGCGAGTGGGCGTCAACATGGCAAATGGGGTTCAATGTGGCCAAGTGCAAGGTGATGCACATTGGAGCCAAAAATCCTAAATATAAATACACATTGATGGGGTCTGAACTGGCAGAGACTGAGCAAGAGAGAGATCTTGGAGTTGTAGTGGATAACTCACTGAAAATGTCGAGACAGTGTGTGACTGCAATAAAGAAGGCCAATGCTATGCTGGGGATTATTAGGAAGGGTATTGAAAACAGATCAGCCAATATAATAATGCCCCTATATAAATCAATGGTGAGACCTCATTTGGAATACTGTGTGCAGTTCTGGGCACCACACCTTAAAAAGGATATTATAGCTTTGGAAAAAGTGCAGAAAAGGGCAACTCGAATGATAAAAGGGTTGGAACACTTTCCCTATGAGGAAAGGTTAAAGCGCTTAGGGCTCTTTAGCTTGGAGAAAAGACGACTGAGGGGTGACATGATCGAGGTTTATAAGATTATGCATGGGAAAGAGCAGGTAAAGAAAGAGGTACTTTTCTCCCTTTCTCACAATACAAGAACTCGTGGGCACTCCATGAAACTGCAGAGCGGTCGGGTTAGAACGGATAAAAGGTTCTAATGTCCTGGCCCCACTGGTGGACCTCCTGATGGCACCTGGTATTTCTGGCCACCGTGTGACACAGAGTGTTGGACAATTAAAAGGATGGAATAAACTCCTTGGAAGCACTGTTGAGGGGAAACTGGTTCTATTGCACTGGTGGTAAGTGGGTGCTAGATCACATCCTGCAGCAAAATTTGCTTTTGAACAGATTTTGGGATAGGAGAAGGAATAAAGTGATGTGGTGGGAAAGTCAAGAATTCTATTTTGTAGCCGAGCTCCGCAGGTGAAAGGACCCAATGATCTATAGTTGACTCCTTCCAAATATGGACAAAGTCCTGTAAATGGCCCCCAATCTTGTTGTCAGGCAGAGGGCTTCTTTCCCGAAGCAACTGTCTTGTTTGTTGGAAATTGTCTACATTGGAACATAGGTTGGCATCCGAAGGTGCAGTCACTTCTTCTCCCTGGTTTCCACTAGAACTTTGTCCAAGGGTTTTTCTCTGAAGAGTAGTTTTCTTGAAAATTTTTCTACTGATAAGTTGGACTTGGATAAGGAGTCCACCTTCCAACATTTTAGCCATAGGTTCCTCCTGACAACCACATTTGCAGCCTGTGCCCTGGCGCAAAATAGTATAGCGTCTTGAGAAGCATCCAACACAAACTCAGCTGCCCATTTCATTTTAAGTAGAGAACACTTAAGTGTCAACAGGTCCAGATGTGACTCTTGTAAAAGGTTGTCTGCCCAAATAACAATCGTACATGTGAAATTTGAGAGAACAGCAAAAACCCTGATTGCCGGCAAAGCCATTTCATGAGATTTTTAAGTGCTATTTTGTTCTGTCAACTGGATCCTTCAATACATTGTCCCCATCCTTGGAAAGCACAGTAACTGAATGCAGGGCGACCGCTGGGGGCATCAACTGTGAGGTCTTCCATTGCTCCATCAGGCAAGGCATAGAATTTTTTGGCAATGAATTCTTGTTACCCGGAATGGACCAGTCTGTCTTCAAATACTTGGGCAGACTGCTAGGCTTCTAGATGGTTCCTTGAAACATCTAGAGCAGAGGTGTCAAACTTATTTGTTACATGGGCTGGATCTGACATAAATGTCACTTTGTCGGGCCAGGCCATGTATGCCATAAAACATAACGCCAGGTACAGATGGAAACCGTATAAAGGACAGCAGCTGGTAAGCTCCAAGTTGGTGTATCCTCACTGCAAGGCCCCATGGGCTGGGAGGGGGATGCAGAGGAAAACCCACATAGTGAGACAGGAGAGGCAGCAGTACAGCACTGGGCAGATGTCCCACGATGCTTCACTGCTGCAGATGAGGTTGTTCTGCCATGCTGAAGCCACAATGGAGTGGCTCTGCCCACTGCCCCAGCACTCCCTCCCTTGCATCAGTTACTTGCGGGCCACATAAGAGCCCTGGATGGGCTGGTTCTGGCCCCCGGGCCTTATGTTTGACACCCTTGATCTAGCATCTAGATTGGAAGACTTTGAAGAAGTAGGTTTTTCTGACATCTCCATGGAGTAGTTTAAGGTGGTCTTAACTTTTTTGAAGAGTCTTTGATAATGCTTGGGTTGGAAGAGCCTAGAAAAGATTTCCTTAAAGTCTTTTTTATCAGGCTATAATCAGGCATTGATGCACAAAATATAAAGCTGTTAATAGCCATTTACAGACTTTTAGATGATAATTTCACTATATTACAAGTCAAGACTAAAATGCATTCATGTTTGAGTACATCCAGTAAACCTGGAGCTCTGGGTTGGAAAAAAACTTTAACAGCCAAACATGCAGTAATCAGAAGTACTTCTGATAATTAGATTATCTCACATGGTTACTTCTGTTACAGCTACCAGTGTTGTATTCCAAGCATTCAAACATAGTAGCATTCCAGTAAAATATAATTCTAAAACTTCTTCTTCCAACAAGAACAAAAAAAAAAACCAGCTACCATTTGTTATCTCTAAACATCAGTAGGAGAAACTGGTATGAAGTAGTATTTTCTACACTAGTAGCAGTATTTGATATCGATGTGCTTTTAAAATCAGTACATTTATTTACGTTATTTATAGTCTGTCATTCTCATTTGGACTCAAAGCAGATTACACAGAGTGAGTCAATATAATTGATGGATGGGACATTTAATAAACAATGCAATAGGATTAGGGTTGCAGAACCAGCCAGAAGGCTAAAAACAGGACTGAAGCAAAACATAAGTATTATCATGACACATTACATGATGCAAAATTCCATATAGTGGTACTATGATAAAGGGATTTTGATGTGAAACCCTGGTTCCTTGTTCAGTTTCCTCCCTACCACTAACCAGTACCAGTCTAAAACTAGGAGCAGAAGAAGAAGAAGAAGAGGAGATTGGGTTTATACTCCGCCCTTCACTACCCAAAGAAATCTCAGAGTGGCTTACAAACTCCTTTCCCTTCTCCTCCCCACAACAGACACCCTGGGAGGTAGGTGGGGCTGAGAGAACTCTGACAGAAACTGCTCTTTTTCAAGAACAGCTGTGCCAGAACTATGGCTTGCCCAAGGTCATCCAGCCAGGTACAAGTGGAGGAGTGAGGAATCAAACACAGTTCTCCCAGATTAGAGTCCACGCACTTAACCACTACACCAAACAGAAGCCACATTTCAATTCATATATCAAAGCTAAGCCACAGCTTGACCACTGGGTATGTGGTATGAGCTGAAGTACTCTCTCCTTCCCTCACTAACCCTGATGCTTCCCTCCACTCCCTGGTTCATGGTAACCAGCGTCTGCCATGACATCTGTAATGATTCCTTGTTTTTGTGTGTGTGTGTCTCTTTAAAAGTTTGGTTGCATGGCTGTGGTAGATAGACTAGAGTGGTTGAGAGAGGCAAGTGTGGTATGATTGGTGGTTGACAGAGAGGGGGAGGGGTTTTGGAAGTGAATCTGGTTGGATGAGTATGTGAGTCAGTCAGGAGTTTCAGTTACAAGTTGACAGTTGATGTACACAGGCTGTTCTGTGTGGAAGGAGTTAGAAGCTGACAGCTGAGGTTGTTCAGTGAGAAAGAGAAAGAGCTGAAAGCTGAGTGTATAGGAAAAGTAAATTAAAGTTTAAGTGAAGAAAAGTTAAAGGAAAGTCTGAGTGTCATAACAAACTGGAGTGAAACAGTGAACATATATGGCATTGAGATAAACAAGTGTTACAAAGTTACATGAAAAGATCCCTGTCAGTGAGGGAAAAGATTGAGTGTGATACCAAAGCAATTGTACATCATTTACACATTACTAGTTACATTGTATCACCCTCTTATTTAGTATTTATTTCAATAAATCCTCTTTTATTCAAGTTTATACCAGCTCTGAATGAAATACTTCCCAGGACCACATAGTTCCTCGTAAGCCTTGAACTCGGTCTACCAAACTAGTAAGAGCAAAAGTAAAAGCATAAAGGTTTGGAAATCCTTAAAATTTCCTGGTGGCAGCAGAATCTACCCTGTTAAACAAAATAAAGAAAACTTTTAAAGTGAAACTAGTCCTCCCCAATAAGGAGGACGTCACAACATCCCTTTCAGCCATCAAGCTCACTGGGTGACCTGGGGCCAGTCACACTTTCTCACTTCATAACTTACCTCACAGGCTGAGAGGATAAAATTAGGAGATAACCATATACACCACCCTTGGAAGAAGGGCAAGATAAAAATACAATAGATCCAGACTGGGAGAACTATGCTTAATGCTCACCTAAGTTTGCTCCCGAACCAGAACCAGAAATGATGCTTGATGCATATTACACCTACTTGGCAGTCACTCCATTGGCATATCAGTTACTGGGTTCAGTTCAAAGTACTGGTTATCACCTACAAAGCCCTTTATGTCTTCAGACATTCCTATCTGCAGGACCACCTCTCCTGCTATGCTATGCTATGATAGTTAAACAAGCTATCCAAGTGAAGCTAAGCTTCTGAAGGTACCACCCTCTAAGTGGGTAAGACTGACAGCAACCCAAACATGGGCTTTCTCTGATGGGGTTCCCGCTTCATGGAATGATACTTTTGAAAGAGTGCCATTATATATTCTTGTTCACTTTGATGCCTTTACCATAATGAGGAGGAAAGGAGAGGCAACAAATCAAGCAGTTATTAAGCCCAAGTGTTTGGGAAAGCATGGTCTTAGATCAACAAGTTTTATACAACTTTAAACCAAAACTGCCTGAATGAAAGAGCCTTACTTCTCCCTCCAGTTTTAGTTGAATTTCATGAGTTACTTGCCATTTCACCAACGGCTAAGAAAAAAGATTTGCTTCTGCACTCAAGAGTTTAGACAGTAAAGGTTGCAGGCCAGCTTGACTCTAAAGATGGACATATTTCAATGAAATTATTCTGGAAGAACTACTACCCTACAGACAGCAATATTAATAAAAAGCAAACACCAATTTTACCCAAACTTGTTCCATGTTCTCTTGCAAAAAAAAGATGGCTGAGTGGGAAGGTTTTCAGCAACTTCCAGATCCCAAATAATGGTTTTCTACCAACCTCACTTCTCCAACAATTTCTCCAGCTAAACCTTGCAAGCTATTCCGCAGCTCTTCGACTTCATGTCGCAGCTCTATAAGGCTTTTCAGGACAAAGTCCAGACGGTTCAACACTTCGGCTTGCTCTTCACGTGTTAGAAAAGATGTGTGTGGGCTGCTATCACCACCCTCTATCGGTCCTTGTCTCAGTGGAACTAGAAAGAGGAAGTCAAATTATTTCAGCAACAGCAGTTCATCTTCCCTGAGCAACATTATTTCTAGATGTTCATTTAGTTTAGCCAGGTAACAAACTACAGGACAGGGGAACATTGTGCACTCATCTGTGCTCCTTGGAAAGAGGGATACAATAAAAATCTAACTGGTAGGTGATTCAAAGTGTACAGATGAAGTTACTAAATAGTCCTTGAACAAATAACTGCACTTTTGTTTATCATATTTATTATATTAACACATGAGAACTAAGTTCCCTTTCCCTTTTACTTCAACATAGCTTACAAATCCAAATTTAAAACATACAAATCACAGTAAAACTCAACAACCCCCCTTGCCTTCTGCCTAGACACCATTAAAAGCTTTAGCAATTAAAATGGTTTCGTAGTAACTCATAGAATCTTCTAGAGATGGCACACACAAACACCCCGATCTCCTCAGGGAACCCACTCTATAGGGTGAGAGCTGCAACAGAAAAAGCACAATTCAGCTTCAATACCAGGTAAGCTACTTTAAGTGAGGGAACAACCAGTAGATGGCAGCTTGAGGACTGTAATTGGCATAGAGGGATATACAGGGAGAACCAATCCTAGGCCATGAAGAACTTTAACAAGTATAATCAGCATCTTTAAATAAACACACAAACCAACATACTTTAAAAAAAATCGGCAATACATGTTTCTGTTGGCTAACGCCTGACAATAATCAAGCTGCCACACTCTGAACCAGCTGCAGTTTCCAGGTTGTCTTCAAGGGCAGCCCAAGATAGAGCGCATTACAGTAATCCAACAATGAGGTTACAAAAACATGGATTAGAGCAGGTAGGTCAACTGAGTCTAAGAAAGGAGAGAGCTGGTGAACTAAACACAGCTGACAGAAGACCAAACTGCTTTTCAGACAAGGCAAGTACCCCTAACTACTAACCTTCTCTGCAAAAGCCAACTCCATTCCATCCACCACAAGTGGAACCCAACTCTCCAAAGCATTATCATTCCCAAACAGTATTACTTCCATCTTGACTGGATTCAGTTTCCACTTTTTTGTGCCTTAGGCACTTGTGCACAGCTCTAAAGTACCAGTTCAGTGTTGAGACAGACTTAG
Source organism: Gekko japonicus (assembly GCF_001447785.1). Lineage (NCBI taxonomy): Eukaryota > Metazoa > Chordata > Lepidosauria > Squamata > Gekkonidae > Gekko > Gekko japonicus. The sequence goes on along the minus strand of NW_015168670.1, from coordinate 560,108 downwards.
ATAATGAAGACTTAGATAATGACATCCAGATCTATATTTTAACAGCATATTGATGAAACCTAGTTCTAAAGTTTCAAACAATCATGAGTGACAGAATGGAATCCTGAAGCATTCCAGAGGGCCAAATCCTAATCTGCTCCCCCAGTGAAAACTCTTTGTGGCCAAACAGACAAGAAAGACAAACTACTAAAAACTACTCCTTCAATGCCAAGTAATTAAGGATGGAGTGGTCAACTGTATTGAGAGGTTATTATGAGATCAACAGTATCAAAAGTACCATCTCCTGTCCAGCTTTAAACAAAGACCAGTGCAACCAAACCGATCTTAGTTCTGAACTCAGGCCTGAAGCCAGGTTGAAATGGGTCAATGGCAGATATGTCATGCAGATATTCCCGGGAGTGAGCCACCACCACATGCTTTATCTTCTTACCCCAGAAAAGGTAAACTGGAGACCTATAATTGGCCACCCCATCCTTAGCCAATGAATGTCTTTAGAGCAAAGTTTTAATAACTGCTTCCTTCAAAGGTCTAGAGAGAACTCTGTCAAAAAGGCATGAACAGTTTTAACCAAGGAGTCCAATTACTTTCCAAAATAATTTTAAAAACCAGGGCAAGTGGTGGCTCTCATGGTTGTGGAATTCTGGGACCCAGGACTTTTTCTGGGATTCCCCCAGTTCCCCTGAGTTCTTTCATTGGTCTGGTGGAGACTGGCAAGAGACTGAAACTCATATATAGAGAGACAGTGATCCTTAAACAATGCTCAGTTTATTCCATTATACACTCTTAAGTCAGAAAACACTGTAGCATTTCAATATTCAACACAGAATATTTCAACCCAATACTTAAAATAGTGCACTTGTATAAAATTCAGAATGTTCTGGACTAGCCACCAAGGTCTCACATGGAACTGTCGATGGCCAGCTCCTACCATTAGTAAACCAGAAATATATATATTTCTTGGACCGAAAGCAGCTAATGTACCTACTTATGTAGGATTACCATGAATGTGATGCAGGCAAAATTAGAACTGACTAGAACTAACCCAATGTACTGACCCAAATCCCTCCTCCTTCTCTCTATCTCTGAAGTCAGGAAGTTCACAGAAAGTCAAGGAGAGCCAAGGAAGCTAGTTTCAGATACCCTATCCATTTTGATTCTGATAGTGAAACCACTAACTTCTGGAATGTATAAACATCATCTAAGGCAAAAATCATGTACAGAGTTATCAGTATCAGAAGGCCACAGCACCAGCAGAGTTCTGAAACTTCCTGTGAAACAGAACCAAAGATTCAACTATAGAGACTATTTAGTATCATAGGTTTAACAGAAAACTGAGGCTCAATCCAGGCCCTAATTCCACAATACTTGTACCCCCAACAATCTAAGATTAATCTGAATTTATCCATAACAAAAAAGAAAAGCAGGTGCTTTTGACACCTCACCTCGGGTGCCAATTTACTCTTAATTTGGCCTCCACGAACAGATTAAAGATTTCACCCTGAAAAATACCACATCTAGGGGCCTCACAAAAATATCATATCACCCCAATTCATCTCTAATCATTCATCCCAATGACTCTGGTTATCTCCCAATCCACTCCATAGCTCCCAGCTTTTGATAATAATAAGAGCTTGGATTTATGCCCTGCCCTTCACTACCCAAAGGTGTCTCAGAGCGGCTTACAAACTCCTTTCCCTTCCTCTCCCCACAACAGACACCCTGTGAGGTAGGTGGAGCTGAGAGAGCTCTGACAGAAACTGCTCTTTTTTCAAGAACAGCTCTTATCAGAAGGTCATCCAGCCAGGTGCAAGTGGAGGAGTGGGGAATCAAACCCGGTTCTCCCAGATTAGAGTCCACGCATTTAACCACTACACCAAACTAAGCCACATGGCTGGGGATCTACCATAATGAGAGGACAAGCCCCAGCTAGCTCATCATTCCATATGGTTGTAAGGGCCAATTAAGGTGTATGGTAGATGTGGCTGTTCGCTGCTATTATTTGTTCATGTACAGGAAACTGGAATGTTTTAATATACCTAAATTTGGTGAAACTGGAGCGGGGAAGAATCCTCTTCAAAATCAGATATATTTTTCAAAGCTGCATTACTTAAATAAAACGACTGATCAAATGAAATTCTTCATTCTGTTTCTGAAAACAGAATACACAACTGCTATAGACCATAACGTCACCGAAATTAAACAAAAAAAACATTTAATTTGAAATTGATGCCAATGGGAAAAACTGAAAAGCCACATTATCTCTTTCTAGTAATTATAAACTTACCTTGATTATGCGGCTGTATGATATCTGTGTATTCCTGAGAGCCTAGAGCATTGTGCAGACTCCATGCATTAGGGCCTTTGGAGCTCCCTCTCCACCAAGACCTTTTCCTCT